>NC_090865.1:6573011-6815511 GCF_024217435.2 Syngnathus scovelli
GCGCTTGATGGCCACATCCATGGACAGCAGCCCGCTGACTTTGACTGCACCCCCGGACCAGGACTTGACTGCCAACAGTCCGCCGCGCACCCTCAGCTGCGCCAGGAGCTTCTTCTTGTTAATTTGGGCCAGCATTCGGCCCCGCCTCTTCCTCAGGAGCAACAGCTTCCTGCGCGTTTCCCTGCTGAGCGGCACGCCCACCAACTTGCCGTCCCGCATGATGCTGTGGATCACCACCCGTTTCTTCTTCTTGCGCACTTTTCCGCTCGCCTCCGGCTGTTTTCTGGGGCGGTAGTGAAACGGCTGCTGGGACACTTGCTCCGGCGCGGGCGGCGGCGCGGGAGCGGAGCCGCTCAGGTGTTGCGCGTGAGCCGAGGCGCCATAGCCGGCGTCGTAGAAGGCGGGCGAGTAGCTGGGCGTGTGCAACTGCTCCACCCGTTGGCCGTTGCGGTCGATGCCGTGCTGCGAGAGCTTGTGGCGCACCAGGCTGTTGGAGTAGGCAAAAGACTTGCCGCAAACCTGGCAGCGAAAGGACTTCTCCAGGCCCGCGCCACCACCGTGTACCGTCTGCTGGTGCGCCGTCAGGTGGAAATAATGGCGGAAGGATTTCCAGCACACGGTGCAGGTGTAGAGCCTCTGCGAAGGGGTCCCGGACGTGGGAGACTTGTCCTCTTGCGGGCAAGACGAGAAGAAGTCTGAGGTTCCCTGGTTGGCCACTTGGCCAATGGCGGCGGCAGCGGCGGCTCCTTTGATTCTTCTGCCCTGGTTGTCGATCTCACCTCTGCGGTGCAGCTTGCCATGTCTGACGAGGCTCTGGGCATAGGCAAACATTTTCCCGCACAGGTTGCACTTGTAGTTCTTCTGGCCCGAGTGCACAGTCAGATGTTTGGTGAGGTGGAAAGGTTCCCGGAACATTTTGCCACAGATGTCGCAGGCATGCGGCTTCTCGCCCGTGTGGACCCGATTGTGGCGACGCAGCGTCTCGGCCCGCCTGAAGCGCTTGCCGCACAGCTGACAGCCGTACGGTCGCTCCGAGCCATCGCCGGGCGGCGCCGGACTCCGTCGCCTCCTGACGAGGCCGTCAGGGTCTCTCTTCTCTCTGGGTTTGCGGGGCCGCCGGGGCTTGGCTTGCGGCTGGCCGTGGTGCGACAAGGGCACGGTGGAGCCGTTGATACCCGGCGAGGACGTCGGCCCGCCCAGGTTACCGAATCCCAAGCCCCCCAGCAGCCCCCCGATGATGTCCCTTCTTTCTCCGTCCCTGCCTTCCGTGTTGATGTCGCAGGAGGCGGCGGCAGCGGCGGCAATCGCCGACATGGCGCTGCTGGTGACCTCATCCTCAGAATCGTCCAACAGAGAGGAGAGAGGAAGGTGCGGTGTCGGCTGCTGCTGGTGGTGGTGGTGCGGTGGCGGCTGCTGACTCTGCGGGTGCGGGTGAAGGGTCGGCGCTAAAGGGGCCTTCCGAAGGGTCGGGTTGCTCATGTCCCCGGCGAGCGCGGCGTCCGGCGAGTAGAGCGATGACGCCTGCGAACGTCTGTAGTCGTCGTCATAGGACACCTGGCCGGGGTAGCGGTTTCTCGAGTAGTCGCCAGCGTATTTATCGTCAAGAATGACGGCGTTGTGATCCGAATGACGCATTTTTCCACCACCGCCCGTGTTGCCGGCTGAGCCTCCGGCGGTGCTGCGGTTCTTGGAGCTCCGGGGAGGTTTTCCGCAGGAACCCGAGGCGGCGTGGTTGAGAAGGGAGGTGCTCTCGCGGAAGCAGCGTCCGCAGGCCGGGCAGCGGAAGGGCTTCTCGTCGTGGATCTTCTCATGGCGGGTGAGTGACTCGCGCCGGTTGAAGGACTTTTGGCAAATGTTGCAGATGAAGGGGCGGTTCTCAGAGTGCGTGACGCTGTGTTGGATCAGGTGCCCGCGTTTCTTGAATTTCTTCCCGCAGTCACCACAGCAGAAGATCCTCTCGGGGCTCGGCGACGTGTGGTTAGACCTCCTGCCATGGGCGTCAGGCGTCAGGCCATGGCTGCGTAGGTGCCGCCGCAAGCTGGAGAGATGCGTGAAGGCTTTCCCGCACTCTCCGCAGTGGTAGAAGGATTCGGCTTCGGCTTGGCCCGTTTCGCTCCGACTGCGCTTTTCTCTGGATTTGGGCCCTTGCCGGTCGCCGTCTTCCGGCACAGAAGCAGAAGCGGACGGGGCAGACGAGGATGACGAGGAGGAGGAGACGGCGGAAGACGACGGGTGTTGTGATGGCGACGAGAGCAGAGACGATTGCTGCCGCTCGCTCATCTCGACGCCTCCGGAAGCCCCTCCCGCCAGACCCGAAGCTGATGAATTGTGCCGATGGCTGCCAGAACTGCCGTGAGCATGAGTCTCCGCCTTCCTTTGCGGCAGGTATCCCGCCATGGCTTTTTTTCGCCGGCTACCGCCACTGCCACCGGAAGAGGCCTCCCCCGATTTGGTGCCGTCGTCTTTGGGGAGAGACAAGTGAAGGGGCAGGGGCAGGGGGAGGCCCGCCTCCTGCTGCATGAGGGAAGCAATCTGATTGGACGACAGGACGGGAATGCTCTGAAAATCAAATCCCCCCAGGGGAGCCGGCTGGGGGGCCGGGTGCAACGGGTGGGGGTGGTGCGTGTGACCATGGGGGTGAGATAAGGCGTGTGGAGTCAGTTGTTGCTGCTGCTGCTGCGGAGCTTGCGATGCCGAGTGGCCGTGGGAGGAGTGCAGGGCAGGGGGAGGGGCCAAGGACGAGTTGGACTCGGCGGAGCCCTGGCCAAGACCCAGACCCAAGTGGTTGTGAGTCCCCTGCTGGACCAGGAACTGCTCCAGGCCACTATTGGCGGGGACTCCCGAAAGGAAGTACTGGTTGGCTGCCAGCATGCAGCTGAACTGCTGGTGGAGGCTGCGGGGGTCCGACTGGTGCCCCACGAGGGGCACCGGCGTGCCACCGGGGGGGTTGCCGGAGGCAGACGCGGAGGTGGAGGTAGATGAGGAGGAAGACGAGGGTCCAGAGGAGGGCTGCGGCACCGACAGACCGGGATGCAGAGGTGGAGGCGGTGGGGCCGGGAGGACCCCAGCCCCGCCGGTGGCGGCGCTGCCCCCAAAGTCAAAGCGTCCCATTCCCGAATGCAGCTGCTCCTGTGCTAGCGCCGCTTCGGCCGGATGGAAAGGTCGCAGGAACTGAGGATAGCCCGACGAGGAGCCGCCGCCCCCGCCGCTTAGCTTGCTTGACTTCCTGGAGCTGTGACTCGACGACGATGTTGACGAAGATGACGACTGACTCTGGTGCGAGATGGATGTGGGAGGGGCGCTCATCTTGGCGAAGAGGGAGGAAGAGTCGGCAAAGGCGTTGCCGCGGGAGGCGGGCAAGCTCCCCAGGCCGAGGCCAGACAGCAGACCACCGGACGTGTCTGCAGGCGCCTGGTGCTGCTGCTGAAGCTGCTGCTGATGCTGAAGCTGCACCTGCTGCTGGTGGCTCAGCTGACGGTCCAAGCCCAAACCCTTGAACTGATGCGCCTGGTGGCCGCTCAGCATCTCCAGGATCTCCATGGGGTACTTGCTGAACTGGAACATCTCCCAAGCCAGCCAGGGCCCAGAGGTACCGGGGTCAGAATAGTCCACGCTTCTCCACAGATCAATTTCTCATTTATGCCGGCGAGGAGACCGTCTGGGTGGAAAAACGTGGTCCTGCCCGCCTTTGGGGTCCTGCAAGATGGAGAAGAGTCAATGGGGTTGTGTGGTAGAATGCCATCCTCCCTCCGCAAGTCCGATGTGGGACAAGCAAAATCACGTTACGGCAACAGACAAATCTAAATTTGGGCCGTCACTAACATTTTCTTTCATAATCAATCAAGCAAACTGTACCAATTATTCAGTGATTTGGACCACACGCATCTTAATTTCCATCCCTTCATTTAAAACCTGTGGTTTCAAATGCACAAACAAATCCAAATGAGAATTCAAATCCGACGCTTGCAAGTCTCTCACTTTGATAAGACGTGACAACAACCACAGGATGAAACAGACTCAGCCACTGTCAATCACGGCAAGCTGTCACTCAAACTAGCATCACTGACAGCATCGCTATTTAGTTAGCATCTTTTGTTATTTTGCTTGTTGTTGCTGACATCAACACAACTATGACTCTCCGCAGGCATGTGCGTGTGTCTTACCTGCTTTGTGACGCTCGGCAGGGGGTGACCGAGCTTGATTTTGGGGGTGACGACTTGGCTCAGCTCTCAGCTTGTTGGAGTCGCCTCCATCAGCAAGCGGGCAGCGAGCTAAGCGTGGACCAAACAGAACAACATGAGTGTACGGACGGCCAGTTATATGGACAGATTACGTGCCGGCTCAGTTAATAAACGTACAACTCCGCGGAATGAGTAGAAAAAAGCAAAGAAACCGAGAGTAAAAGTGGACAATCTGCGATGCTAACAGTTTAGCCAAGAGGCTAGCTTCTGACTAGCTCAATGCTAACGGACGAGGTAACCTTAAAGACAAAAAGTACTTACTTGTTAGAAAAAACAACCACAATAAATAAATACAAATAATAGCAGCATCCTCACCTCCAAATGCTCGAGTGAAAACGGGTCCAACATAAGCGCCGTCTGGTTTGTTCCGCCCGGGATAGCTAAGCTAAGCTAACCGAGCTGAGCTAGGCCTGTTTGGCGAATGGTCGGAGCCGGTGCGGCCCGCTCGCCATTGTCACCGCCGCCTCGTTTCCACCTTTTGGCTGCCTCAGGTGCTCCTGCTCTCCGCGGCGGGTGTGGGGGGTGCGGGGATGGGGGGGAGGCTGCTCGCCTGGCTCTCCACCCCGCGTCGGTACTCGCTCGCTCTCGCTCGCCCCCCACCTTCTCGGTGGGTCGGAGCCCCGAAGTGGTCGCTTCCTGTACGGAACGCGCGCTGGTTCCGGCCCGGGTACAACAAGGCCGCGGTTGTCCGGCCACGACCACCGCCCCGCTTTCACGCGCCTGCCAAATAGTGCGCCACTCGTCGGTACGGCGCGCGTGCACGTTGGGCTTGTTGACACCGCGCGCGCGTGCGTGCCGCTTCATAGCAATAAATCAATTCTTGACTTTTACTCGACATGCGTGTGATTGTGTGGCTTGCACTTGACACGAGCCGTTTGTTTTGTGTGCATGTGTTTAATGTTGTAATTCTGGGTTCTACATGAAGTGGTGACCGCTCTGTTGCTGGAGACCAGTCCATTGTTTGTCCAGTCTTGGCATGTGAAGCATTCCCTTTTGGATGGCCCCCAACATGTTTTGTTGATGGGATCTAGGCGAGAGCTTGATGACCTCCTACCCATATGTCCCCTGAAATTGACCAGTCTCCCCGGTGACCAATCCAGGGCCTAGGCCGGGGGTGGGCAATTAATTTTTACAAGGGGCCACATGAAAAACCTGAGTTATGTCAGAGGGCCACACCAACGATAATATAAACCTGCTCAACTTCATTCCATTGTAATATGCACTAAATTTTTTTAAATCTATTTATTTTAAATAGCTGGTACTGGTAATTAGAAGACTACAATTATTCTGTTTATATTTATATTAGGCTATGTGAAATTGTGGTGTATAGGTCAAATAAAAAAAATCATTAATCAGTACAATTTATTCTTAACTTCTTTAACTTTTCCTCAAACTGTGAATTACAACACATTTATAGAAACATCAATGTGTCCTCAACCCGCCTTGTTACGGTACGGCGGCAGAGTAACACATTCTCAAATGCGCTCTTTTCCTCCGGGCATATCAGTGCAACAGAGTCCAATAAGCACTCCTTAATAAACTCTCCGTCAGTGAACGGCTTACTTTTTCTAGCAATTTTGCGGGAAATGACAAAACTTGTTCCTGGCCGCTGCATCTCTGTGGGCTTGCAGTTTTGCTAGCAATGCATCAGCCTCTGTTGCGCGCTCTTTATTAGACAGATTTCTGTATTTTTCCTCATGCTTGGTCGTGTAGTGGCGACTCAAATTATATTCTTCAAACACAGCGACCTGTGTGCCACAAACCAGGCACACGGCTTTACCTTTCAGTTCTGTAAAGAAATACTTAGCAGTCCGTGTCTTGTTGAAAACACGGCACTCGTCAACTTTTCTTTTCTTCGCGTCAGCACACATTTTGAGGGCAGCATTACTTCGCGCTGTTCACGCACAGCTCACATGCACGCACGCTAAACGGAAGTGCGAAGCCTTTCAAAATAAAAGCGAAACAGTTGTATTGCATGTACGACACTGATTTTCATTTATTTATTTATTAAGTTGTAATCAAATGTAATTTATGATTGCGGGCCGGACAGAGACGCACAAAGGGCCATATTTTGCCCGGGTCTGGCCGAGGCTGTCCCTCACCCAAAGTCAGCTGGGCCAGACAAATAGGATGAATTGAAGAAGATGAGAACAAAGTTTTGAAAGGATTTATTTTCCATTGTCAAACATAATGATTTGTACAAAGAAGAAAGGGGGGGGGGGGGGGCTGTGAGGTCTTTCTTTGTCCCGTAAGGACAACATTGGACGTGATGTCCTAAATAGTCATTTACAATTTGAGGTATGCAGAGAAACTTACAAAGATTATATGGCCGTGATTTCCACGCACACGAGTGCGCGATTCACCGAGATGTCTTTTCGGGTTTTCTGAGGAGGACAAATAAGAGGGCTCAAGTGACTTTGGTCGATGATAACAGTGATTGATCCTCTTTTGACACTTTTCGCAAAATTGCTGAGGCTCGGCCTCCCAAGGAGGAGTAACGCACGCTATGACATCATCAATGTGACATCATCCGTTTTGGAGTTGAGAATGGGCTACATCAGCAAATCAAAGGCTGTTTATTGCAGTGCATCACAAGCCCAAAGGCGGCCGTTTGCGAGGCCAGATCTGACGCCTTGCTCCACGACACCCTTTTGGATTCTTTTAGCTGCTGAGTTTTTTCTTTTTGCCGCAGGAAACAACCTCATTTTCAAACGATGGATGGCGGAACAATTCAACGGCCTTCCCTCAGCGCTTTGTGTTTAAAGGGTTAAAATGGCACGTCGTCCGACACAATTTTACAAATCAAGCCCATTGCTGTGCTCGGGCAACGCTTGTTTCACACATCCTGTCAAAAGAACAAAAACAGGCAGAGGGCCGTATGACAACAAGCGACATCATCAAACTCAAGAAAGCAAAGTGGCTCCCTCTTCCAGACACCATAAGAGTCTTTCATCACACCAAGTGATGGTCATCCTATCCTTGTTTCTACTTCCTGGTTTTAAAATTACCGGCATGCTCTAGAAAATGTAGTTTTCCTCCATTTTGTGGGATTATACGTTTGGAATTTTGTTCGCCTTTGTGGAGCAGAAGGTCGAACAGCAAATGGGAACCAGATGGGAGCGCCTTGGTCTCGGCCTTTCAAAACTGGCCTTGGAAAAGACGCAAGTCTTGCAAACCCACAGGCGGACCGTGTGCCCCCCCCCCCAAAGGTCATCACTTGTTGCGCGTGTATAGCCCTTAGCGTCATTAGCATCCGAGTCTCGGCGCTCGGCATTTTTGCAGGATGTGGCTCGAGTCTGGGCCTGTTGGCCAAAACCCGGGCGAGCTTTTTGGCTATTCACAACGTGCCGTCGGGAAGACGAGCAATTACGCGAGTCGAGGTGCCGACGAAAATTGAATTGAAAAAAAGGCCCAAAATAAAGTTGTGCCTCGCGATACGAGTCATTTGTTCCGCAGCCACGCTCGCATCTCAAAGCATCTTCCGCAAAGTCACTTTTGGATGGCTTTGAAAGCTCAAAACTTGATTTGGAAGCTAAAAAAATGCCATTACAAAGTCCAACGAGATGGCAAAGATATAAGGAAGTTTCTTTTTTCACAAACCTTGGAATGAGGGAGAACGCAAATGAGAGCTCCCTTCCATTCTTTTCCTCCTCCATCCCACCTTCTTTGATTTCCGCTCCCGGCCGTCTTACAAGGTCAGTCCTGATTTCTTGCTCTTTTGGGCTCCTTTGGGCACCATAAGAGGCAAAAACGCTCTCCGACCTTTTGCGTTAAAACTTCTCGCGTGTGTGTGTGTGTGTGTGTGTGTGTGCATGTGTGCGTGTGTGTGTTCTTCTTACGTTCGGCAAACATGGACGGCATACCGGCGTCATGCAAATGCATTCTTCCACCAAGATCACACTGTGACCTCGTTCTTACTGGCAGTCCTCAGGGCGCCGGCGCCCGGGATGAAGTGGAGTTGCTCCAAGGTGTTCTGCCGCTTGCCGGCGAAGGCGGCGCGTCGGGCGGACGGGCGGCTCTCCCAGCCGCCCGGCGTGGGGTGCGAGTTCATCTTTACCATGTGGTGGCGCTCCATGGACGGAGTACCACAGATGTTCTGCTGTGACTGCGCCTTGTGCTGGTGGCTCAGGCGACCTACAGTGGGCATGGCGGCGCCGCCGCCGGCCCCTTCCGCCATCAGGCCCATGGCCAGCAGCTGGTCCTCAAGCCGCTCGGAGGACATCAGGAGACGCTCGTGGGACCTGCCGACATTAGTTGGAGTCTTAATAAAATTTTTGACTCTGCGTGTCAGTGAGTGGGCGTGTCACCTGCGTAGCAGCGTCTGCGAGTCGACGCCCCTCCCGCCGGCCCCCATTGGGTTTCTGTAGTAGCGCTGCTGCTGGCTGTTGAGGAGGCGCGACAGTGTGTTACCCTCGCCCAGCGCCAGTAGCTGATCCTGCGAGCGAACGCGGCGTGGCGGCCGCTCCAAACCAAAGCTGTCTCCGACGTAGCGAGCGGGCAGCGGGTAGGGGTTAGGTGTGGAGGGGGGCTCGTAGGGGCGGGGCCGCCAGCCGTCAAGCGGCAGCGTGCCCCGCGACCAGCCCGTCACGTAGTCGCCCGCCAGCGGCAGCTGGTGCTGCGACGAGTAGAAGGACGGCGGCGCGTTGGTCGAGCGCCGCTTGGCCGAGCGGTAGCCAGGATACTCGTCCCACTCACGCTCTGAGACAAAAAAATAAAAAATCAGACATGCCCTTCAATTGCAAAAGCGAAAAAGGTGCGCGCACACTCCCGGACCCACAAAGACAAAGTGAGCTGGCGGCCACCTCACCGAGCTTCTTGAGCGAGCTGTATCTGGTGATTTCGGGCTTGACGGTGGCTTCGTAGGAGGGCGGCAGCTGCGCCAGGTTGTGAAAGGAGTGTGAGAAGGAGGCGTGACTGGGGCCACGCCAAAGCTCGCCGCCCATCACGCCGCCGTGGCTGCCGATGAGTTTTGGGCCCGATGACAGTTGTGGTGTGCTCATGTTGTTCATGCGCCCGCCTCGCTCTGGAGACACACGAAAAAAACGGGTTAGTACATGGCTGCATGTAGTCTCCCTGCCGACAGCAAAAAAAAAAAAAAAAAAAAAAGCCCCACAATTGCCAGCTCTCATCTGGTATTGGCAACCCTCATCCCCCACCACCTCTCATTCGTGCGCACGCAGCGACAAACCAACAGTACATCCACGCACACGCAATGACCGAGCGATGCGAGCATCGGCACTCTAAAGATCTCCGCACTTAGGCTCTCGGAGAGTGTTCGGCGTCAATGCACGCACGCTGAAACACACTCTGGCCCTCACATGCGCACTCCGCAACACGCACCCACACACTGACATCCAAACATACAAAGTAACACAAACAAACAATCACAAACATTGCACGCTCGTGTTACGATTCTTGTTTTGCAAACAAAGAGACGAAGCCGACTGCAAAAAGCAGCACGAGTATCGAGCTGCGGTCCGATCAATAGTGACAAAAATGATCTGAACACTTTTATGTAAGAGCAGCAGTGCGGAGGTTGCCTGCGCGCATTTGCAACCTGGACACTTGTTTTTATTACATCACACGCGCACATTAAGACGCAAGTGGCCACTCACTGCGGTTGTCCTTGCTCTGCAGGACGGGCGTGTAGACGTTTTTGGGCAGGCGTCCGTCGGAGACGCTCGACATGTTGTTCCTGTCTCCTGGACTGGACTGATGACGCAGGATGTCCACCAACGACCTGTCACAAGCAGACAGACGCCGTAAGCCAAAGGGGATCCTTTGGCTTCGGAAGCGGCATCTCACCTCGGCACGTTGGCGTCTCGGTTGCGCGGACGCCGTGCCACCTTGGCGAAGCCGATCCGCACGCCCACGGCCGCCACCAGCGTGAAGGAGATCACGCCGCCGATCACGTAGGCCGTGCTGTCGGGACCACACAAGAAAACACGTGATGCATAAATCTGTTCCGTCCTGTTGCGACCGGTCGCAGATGTCCGTCTGTGCGTACCCACCTGCTGTTCTGCTGCCGGAGCGTCTCAAAGTCCGGGTCGGGCTTGTTGTCGGCGAGCACGGTGACGGGCACCAGCGGTTCGGCCCAGTCAGGCGACTTGTAGTTGGTGCAGGAGTCCTGGTCCAGACGGTTGCGCTGGTGCTCGCAGCAGAAGCGGTAGTGGCAGGTGCCGCAGCAGTAGATGTAGCTTCCCTTGGAGCAGTTGAAGGTGCTGTCAAAGTGGCCCATCACGTCAAAGTAGCCTCTGCAAAAGCGCAAAGTCGGCACCTTTAAGACCAGTCACGCTCGGGGCTCCGTCAACAGCAGAGAATTCAAACATAAATACGTGTGGTTATCATTATGCGTGCCATGTGACATTCCAGTCTTGTATCTCTAAGCTAATAAGAGCTAATGTGCTTTTTCGGCACTTTGGCAAACATCCGCCGTGCCACGACTGAGCAGTCGCTAGGCAACAGGAGGACGCCTCCGCAAACAAGCGGCGGCGTCCCACACCTTGCCATATCCTACCTGCACACGTCCACATCGACCAGCTGCCTGGGGGGCGGGGCCACCTGGGCAGCGCCCAGCGGGGGCTTGAGGGCGTCAGCAGTCACGTTCCTGGGCAACATGGTCTGGGGGAGGGGCTTGAGGGGTGGCGGGGGGCTGTCGTCGTCCTCCGCCGCCTTGTAGCCCCTGAGGAGGAAGAGGGTGGCGCGCTTGTCGGACGGAAGGGCGGGAGGCGGCTTCCTGACATCGTTATCGGCAGTTACCGTGGAAACAGCAAGGCAGGAGAGAAGCAGCAGGGAGCAGCAAGATATCCCCGCTGAAATTGTGGCTTTCATCGTCGTGTTGATGCGTTATAAAAAGACAAAACGGGGTGTTGCGGGATGACTTCTAAAAAGTAGCAAAGTTTGGATCTGGCACCTGAATGTAAACGTCAACGTGTGTTCGTGTAAACGCAGCTTGTTGCTAGGCGGCCCGTTTAAACACCTTGAAATGTAAACTCGTCACCGTCCAAGCGGGAGCACAAAATGGACAGAAGGAGGTGGAGTGTAAACATCGAGTGTTGTGTGTAAACTTTGCTTCGGCGCTAGCTTCAAGTAAAAGTTGAGGAAGCCAAGCCGCAAGCGGATGACCAGCAGCTGGAGGAACCTCAAGGCAAATGCGTGATAGATAGAAAGCCTCACGGGGAGCCACGGAACCCGAGAGGAGGAGCGTGGAGGCGGTTCCGATGCAACCCCAGAGGTGGAGGTTGGTGGAAGGGGGAGGGGCGGCCTCGGGGAGGGGCGGCCTCCGGGAGGGGCGGCCTAAGTGCGAAAGTGGCCCTTGCGCGACGAGTGTCTCTGCTCTGAATTGAGCTGGCGCCAGCAAAACAGAACGGGACGGCGCGCTTCCGCCCGCACACCGGACATGAACGGGCCCGGACTCATCCGTCAGCCGAGAGGAGGGGGAAGGGGCGTGGCCCGGAAGCGGCTTGCAAGGCTTCGGCCTCGGGGGCTGAGCGCTTATGGATTCATCCACAGGTGGACGCCAGGTCTGCGCTGGGGTGTAAAGGGATTCCAGTCCGCCTCTGGAAGAAGACCAGGAGGAGGAAGACTGCTCCACCGTCCCCCGATGAGGTTAGACAAAGTGGCCAAAGCTCAGATCACAATTTTTCTGCTTCTTGTTGATGTGACGGTGAGTTTGGCGCCGGAGTTTGCTTTTGGACATATGTAAATTCTCCGGGGCGCTCACGGTCTCTTCCACCTTCTCCCCGCACTGCAAGACAGAGATGGCATTTATGTGACATGGCACCATTCCGAGATCAAGATGAAAATCAGTTGTTCTTATTGCCGCAAAACGGCTCCGGTCCACCAGGTGGCAGGATGCACGCAAGATCATTCATCAGCAACTATTGTTTTTTTGCTGCCGGTGCTTCAAGATACGCTTGGAGAAGTTCAGCACCCAAAAAAGACAAAATCATCGAGCTCATTTTTGCAGTTTAGCTGCGGCATTCCCAGCATTTCCCACAATGCACTTGACCCGCCCACGCCGCGCGGGCGGCTGGCCGCTTCTTGACTCGACTCCGACGTGGGCGCAAAAAAAACAACGTGCACGTCCTCGCCAACGCTCGCTCCTGCCTTGTGATGACTATCAAAATAAAAGAAGTTAGGCATACAACTACAACAACCAGTGACCAGCAAAGTCAAAGGAGGGGTGAGACTATAAATGCAGCAACTGTTCACGCTGTCTTTCGAATGTAAATGGCAATAAATGATTTCTATAGATGACCTCATTATATCTGTCATCAAGTAATGATATAATTCAAGACAGAAACAGCACACCAAAGAATTTGTCACTTTTCCCTGGCTCTCCTCAAGGGTCAAGGGTCAACCGGAGCCTATCCCAGCTGACTTGGAGCGAGAGATCACCCTGGACTGGTCGCTCGCACTGCCATTCTCACCTGTGGGACACCTTGCTATTCAAATCAAGCTAACATGCTAACACAAAACAATATTGCGGTTGTAGGTGTTTGTCTGTATGTGTGTGTGTAAGCGTCACATCATTATCATGGATGTTACGATGAGTTTAGGTGCACATGACCAACGGGCAGCTGGAGGCACCTCATTTCATCCCATAACACACGGGCACGCGCACACACAAGCAGCAGCTGTCGAGAGACGAGGTGATCAAGCAATTGTTTTGCAGCATGCTGCATTCACGTGCAGTGCAAGTTAAGTGTGTGCGTGTGAACGTATGCGTGCGGCAGTACGTCTGTCTTTTGTCTCTCTATGCGCGTGCACACAGACCCTTACAAGGTGCGCGCGTCCTGCATGTGTGCGTCTGCAGTATTGAGCCAAGATGGAGGTTTGTTGCATTGTGCCGAGGCGGCGTTCGCGCGTGCACGAAAAAAGGCGCTCTGCGCGCGTATGGCTGCAACACTGCAGCAGCACAATCACCCCCCCCCCCCCCAAAAAAAAAAAAAAAAAACATTCTCTCCCCTACCGCACCCGTTTTTTTTTTTTTTTGTTTTTTTGCACCAAGCTAAGACATTATGTTACATCTCCTCACCCGTTTGCTGCATGGCAGAGTAGCCCGGGGGGGGGGGGGGGGGGGGGGGGTGACAGGTGTCATTGAAGAGACGTACGTACGCACCTGTCGTGTTGAAGCGTGGCGCGTGGAAGAAACTGCGTCGAGGTTGTGCCGTCCATTTGTCGTGCAAACCTCTTGGAAGAAAATAAACAAAACAGAACGTATAAAAAGCAGGTGGTTCGGTGCACACTCGTGCAGTGCGGTCCGGACGGCTTTCTGCCCGCCGCTGCACCTCTCGTCCGTCCGTCCGCCGCCTCGCAGCTTGTTTTTTTTTTTTTTTTTTTTTTTTTTTGCCCACGTTCGACTTGTTCAAGTGGCGCCAATCGGCCAATCAGCGCGCAAGCTCTTGTCGGGCTGCGAACTGATTGGCCGGGACGCGTCCTGGGGGAAAGCAAAAGGACACAATCATCGACTTGTTCGAGTCAAACACATTAGCCACACTAACAACCTGGACTCCGTTAGAAAAAAATACCGTATAATGTATATCATCTAAAAAAAAAAAAAAGAACACATGGAATATAATTTTCAAATTGCAAAGGCAGCCAATGGGAAAAAAGCATTCGTTGGCCACTCAACATGCAGCAATTATCTGAAGGCAAGACAATTTCTTTTGCCACAATAAAATGTTCGTTTACAAGCCAATCATGTCAATCAATCAATCAACAACATGTAACGTTGAGCACAAATGACGAGCCCGTCATTTGATAGCCATCACAAAAAGGCACTTTTTTGCAAGACCCAAAAAGCTGTCATCAGTTACCATGACGACGGTGGCGGCCCGCTCATCCGACATGTTAATTACCAATCGTTTTGTTTTTCCTGCCTTTCTACCCAAAGATGTTAGTAGGCGTAACTGAAAAAAGTTGTCCTCAATTCAAGAGCAAATGTCTGCACGTACCTGGAAAATGTAGTGAAGTTGGCTAAGGGAGTATTTTCTTAGCAGCGTTGTGACGACATGAGAGCGCAGGTGGAAGCGCAGGCGGCCATCCGGCCCACGTTTGACCCGCTAGCCATCCTCCTGCTAGCGTCGTCATGGCAACGCACGTGAAGCAACTGCGCTCAAGGCGGCTACGGATAAGGCGGGGAGCCCACAGCGGCGCTGACTTGAAGCCACCGGCGACCACCTTACGTTGCCACTCACCAAAACCGGCCTAACTTGGATGGCCGTTTTTTTCCCCCGAAACCAAGAAATCTGAGCGTTAATCTCATAGACTATATCCATACAAAAAATGTACCTGCAGCAACAACAAAAACATGGAGAAAAAAAAAAAAAAAAGACCCTACAGTCATGAAAACCAAATCGGCGGTGGGTGCTGGTTGGACCAGAAGCTTTTAGCGCCATGCGTGTCCATACCAAGTTAGCGAACGTCAATGCTGAGCAAGCGGCACGCTGGCCAGCAAAGCGGCCGCGTCAACAAATTCAAAACGCAAAAACTCGCTTCATTCATAAAACATCAGCAGGGTCGGTCCCATTCCGCGAGTCGCAACTTGACGCGACGATCTGAAGTCAGCCAGCGAAAGGAGTGTTCAATTCCGTCGTAAACAACAAATGTAGTTTTCAAATGGTGGAGGGGAATAAGGGAAGAGCCAACATGAAGGCAGCAGCAGTAGATTTTCTTATTTTGGCATTGAGCTAAGGTGTGTGTAGTTTTTTTTTTTTTTAAGCCCATACATGGACACGTACGCTGTTAATAATGCAGAATTCTACATTTATTAGAAAGAGTGTCTTTTTACAGAGGACCTGCACACGCGTCAAAAGTACTACAAAGTGCAGTTTGAGCTGTTTCACTGCGTACATGATTTATTAATCAACATATGGATCTGCACAGTAAAGGGAGAGGGAAGGGACAAGGGGGGCGGGGCCTCTCTATGCGCAGTCCGGAAAAAAAAAAAAAAAAAAGCTGACACTGATCAAATGTCCATGCTAACGTTTTGACACGATTAATTAGGAAAGCATCTAGTATTCGCTACGTGCGTGCTAGTTCACGCCGCCTGTCACCGGAACATCACGTCTGCATCGCTACACTTGGTTCCATAGCAATCCGTTCTGATTGGTTTTGTTTTGTTTCATTTTAATTTTAAAACCATCCTAGTGTTGGGGAGCGTTTTTGAGGTTGCGATGGATTTTTCATTGCTGGACGGTGGATGCTCGCCGGTCGGCCATCTTGCTTGCTGCCTTCCCGACGGGTTTTGTTTGATTTTTGCATAGTTGGATGAGAGAGAGGACGCGTGTGATGTAACCTCCTGAAAACATGTAGCCTTCCGTTTTTTTTTTTTTTTTCTCTTCCCTCTCCCAACGGGGTTCCCGGGCCGGATGCTCAGTTCCAGAGTTTGAGGAAGCTGTCCCAGGATCCCGTGCAGACGCCCATGCCGTCCTCGGGAACGCCGGTGCAGCTCACGCGATTGTCGTGGCCGGACAGAACGCCTGCGTGAAAAGACAAACCAGACTGAGCGCAACAGCCAATCACACGCCTGCCTGTGAGGGCTTCACAGTTTTTAAATATTTATTTTTAGCACCCTCAAAGCCTGTCTGTTAGGCTTGAGGCGGGACCGCGTCCAATCCGGACTCAACTAGGCACCCGACTTGCACCCGGTGGACTCACCGACTTTCTCGCCCTTGAGAGAATCCCAAATGTGGCAGTTGAAGTCGTCGTAGCCAGCGAAGATGAGGCGGCCCGAGTTGGAGAGCGCCACCGACGTGACACCAGCGTTCAGGCTGCTGTCCTGGTAGCCGATCACTTCCTGGTCAGCGCGCAGATCGTACATCTTGCAGCTGCAGTCGTCCGAGCCCGTGATGACGGCGTTGCCGCTCGCAAAGAACTGCGGGCGGGCGAGGACAAACGATTGGTTGAGAGAACAATGCCGACGCCGCTTGCGTGTGTGCTTTCTTTCACGCGTGCTTTCTTTCACGCGTGGAAAAACATAGATGCTGCGAGTTAGCGTGATGTGTTAGCATTTCTCTAGCAAATGATACGCTCGGTTCCAACTTGAGCATCTCACAGCGATGGCGTTGATGTCACTGGTGTGTCCGATGAAGGTCTGCTTGCAGGTTCCTTCCCGGATGTCCCACAGCTTGGCCAGTGAGTCGCAGGCACCGGAGATGAATTGGTTCATGTCGGGGGACAGCGCCAAGGACATGCAGTCGCCGATGTGGTTGGTGAACACCACCTTCTGCTTGCCCGTCTCCAGGTCCCACAGGCAGCTGCGAGCGCAGGACGGGACGAGTTAAGAGGCGGTAGACGCGAGAGGTCGGCCGACGGACCGGGCGGCGGGAGGCTGACCAGGTGGTGTCGCCCGAGGCCGTCAGGATCTCCGAGTCGCTCAGGAAGCGGCAGCAGGACAGGTAACCTTGGTCATCGGAAACATTTGCTTAGCTCGCCACCGAGGTCATTTTGTAGAGTGGACGAGCGAGGATGACCCCCCCCCCCCCCCGTGAATTGAGAGAGGTGCGCTTGGTCACCTGTGTGTGCGTCCAGCTCCCGGAGAGTCTTGGGGCTGGCCGCCTTGATGTTGTACACGGTGCACATGTTGTCCAGACCACCGCTGGCCACCAGGTTCCCGGAGGGCGCAAAGGCCACGCTCATCACCCAGGCCGACTTGAGCGGGACGGCCACCAGCTGCGACAGCAAAAAAACATAGAGATCACGCCTGGTCCCGGCTACCCAATGAGGAGCCAGACGCTGTCACATAACGATGGCAGCGGCGACTCACCTTGTTGCCCGTGAAGGTGTCCCACACTAGAAGTTTGCCATCCTGCGACGCACTCACCATTTGCCTGGCACACAAGGTCATCAAAAGTCTCGGCAGTTAGCTTAGCAAGCTAGCACAGCCCGTGCGGCGTCACTCACCTGGAGTCGGCGGCCCAGTGCATAGCGTAGATTTTGGCCAGGTGACCTTTGAGTGTCTTCCTCTGCTTGAGCTGAACACGACCCACCGAGGCCACGCCGCTCGCCGCTGATGTCATGGTGGTGTCGTTGACGGCCTTGCGCGCCGCCTGGTGCAGGGGGAGAGCCGGCCTTCAGCCAAACGGACGCAGGCAACTTTGGTGATGTTTGAGCTGGCTCACCTCGATCTTGGCACGCAGCCCGTCGCACTCCTTTTTCAACGCATCAATCTCAGCTTTCTCTGCTGCCATGGCGACAGTGGCGAGGGGACCTTAGTGGCTGCAAACTGGAACAAAGCAAAGCAAAAGCGCACAACAAATTAGAGTAAACAACTGTCAAAGTCTACGCCAGCCGTTATTTTGGCCGTATTTTGCAAATCCAAATTAGCTAACCCCGCTTTGGGGCCTGACGCAGTCCATGACGAACTAAAGACCACTTTAACCGTGGCCTGAATACGTTGACACGGGTCACCTCCCGACGTGAAAGATTAGACATGTACCTGATGGACGTAATCCCGCCTAATGCTGTCAACGTTCTGATGACAAGCGACAAACCCGGAAGCTCGACCCCAAAAGCGTGAACTCCACCGGGAAGACTGAACCCTAACCGCTTGATGCGCCCAAGCGGGTGCGGCTAGGCCGGACCGGGTGTGGATAACGGCGACCCGCATTTCAACATTTTCCCCAAAGGTTCTGTTGCTAGGCTCCACGAGATTGCAAGGGGGTGACAGCCATATCTATGGACAATCTCTAAAGCGTGAATATGAACTTTGTGCTTTGTGCTCCTTAAGAGTGAAAAACAAAACGCGAACGGAGCTTTTTGCAAAGAGTCAGCTGCGCAACTTTTTGTCTTAATTGGAAGGTTCTTTGCATTTCAGCTCGGTTTTTTTTAACTCGGACTCATCTTCTGTGTGCTGAGAGCTTACTCGCTGGCTACAAATGCAAATTTGCGTCCTCCTGCGAGCACTTATCACAAATGTTTTCCACCAAGAAAAACTTGTGGCTATTTTATCTGTTGCCTGATCTTCATCGAGAATAAGTGTGAATTGAGAAGATCTCAAGGGGTGAAAGGCTGCAAAACGGTGCGTGTGGTGACGAACCACGGGCTGAAAGTGGCCGTGCAAATCCCTCAGGAGATCTTTTACGGGAAGCTTTAGAGGTGAAATCTCCTGTCATCCGATTAGCGGCCGCTCTTTACCCCGGCCGGGATCAGGACGACCCCGGGACGTTCTCAAGGAGGACGGGGAAAAAAAAGTGAGGTTGGAAGAATGGACCGGGAAAAGTTGCCCCAAAACCAAAGAGTGAGAGAATCCTGCCGAGGAGATTGTGGCACCTCAAATGTTGATCTTCACCAGCAAATACGGCAGGTGACACGTGAGAAGAATCCTACAAGCTGCTCTTTTAAAGTTCTACTGGCACCAAAAAGACCCAAAGTGTCTACGCCGGCGGGTCCCAAATCCCAAGCGGATGCACGCTCACCTGTGTCCGTTCTATCGCTGGATGCTCCACAATCGGGCGTTGCTGCTGCTGCTGCTGCTGCTGCTCGGCCGCTGTTGCTCGGCTGCTCTGGGACGGTGACTGCTCGCTGGTGCGCGACTGCTCCTCCGCTCTGCTGGCGCCGATCAGGATTGCGGCGGATGAAGGAGATCAGTAATGAAGGGATAAAGCTCAAAGATGGAAATAGAGAAAAGGAGACAGCCAGAGCCACAACCAAAGCGAGCGTGGTGAGGAGGCTAAACCGATTGGGAGCTCGCGGGGGAGGAAATCAGGTTATCGGCTCGTCCAATCAGTGCCATGAGGAAGAGGAAAAACGGGAGAGGATGGGTCGCTGGGAAAGTCCAAGACCGGCAACGCCTGGGAAAAAAAAAAAAAAAAAGGACAAAAAGGAAGGGGAGAGGCTGCGACTGGTCGCTGCTCAATGTACCTGCAGACAATTGACTGGTCGCCAAGTCAACATCATCAAACATCTCGATGTTAACGTACGCGTTGACAAGAAAGTGAAAGTTGTGACATGAACACATCTTGACAAGTGAAGGAGTGGTCACCAATCAATGTCAGAGTAGATCCAGACAAAAAATGATTGGTCACTCGTAAACCTCATGCCACACAGATGACTAATTGATTGGTCACCAGTCAATGTCAGGATAGATGCATACAAAACAGAGACAAAGAATGGACTGGTCACCAGCCATTCTCAGGGGGTACGGTGCCAAGCAAGCATCAGCCTTGAACGTGCTTCAACTTATTGGAATCAGTCACTCCGAGCTCTGTCATTGGCCGCCGAGAGTGCCCTTTCTTCTTCTCCTGCGTACGTAAACTAATTGGTAGCTTTTTTCCCCAGGGTGGCCAATCGCTGACGGCTTTGTTAGCGCTAACCAGCTGAGCCCGCTTAATCGCCGTCTAATGGGATATCCGGGGACGGCCAATCTCGTTAGGGACTTAGGCGGGGGGCGTCAACAATTTGTTCTCAACTTGATTCTTTAGCCAGTTTTTGACTTCTTGATGATTTTTTTGGACTGTATTCTTGATTTGGTCCTTCAGGCAATTTTTGACTTGGTTCTTGACATTGTTTTACAGATAACCATAAATGTTTGTAAATTGGCAATTCTCTCACTTGTGATGTCAGACTTTGCGTCATACATTTGAAATTTTTTTAACAAGCAGTATTTTGACGTGTAGAGAACAGCCATTGCCCGCATAACAAACAACAGAGACGTCATGTCTTCATCTTCACGTGTTTATTGACATGTGTGGCGGCAACTAATGAGGTGGTCTTCTCAGCCATCCAAAGTTAACTTGTGAACAAAGTCAAATATTCTTGTCGATGTTGATTCAACAACGGGTGGGCTGTTTATGTGGGGCGCTCCCTGGGACGGGTGACGTACTGCCACCACAGAGGCGGAAGGTCGCCCTCCTTGCGGGCCGGGGGGAGGGCTTCCGAACTGGGACCCTCGGTCGTGGTCTCGGCCTGCAGCTGAGCCACCTGGAATGTCACAAGGCGGGGGGGGGGGGTCTCAGCTTATTGAATCTCCCAAATCAATGTTTAACAACATTATTCTGGGGAAGATGCTTTTGGGTGTGAACGACTTTCATCGTTTGGGGATATCAAATTTACATGACAAACAATCATAAAAGCACAAGATGGGGCGCACCTCTTTCTCCCAGCTGAGCGCCCTCAACTTCTTCCACTGCTCCCTCTTGGCAAAGTAGTCGGGGTAGGCGGCCTTCTCGGACGGGTGCCAATGCTCCAGGACCCACTCAGGCAGCTACCGCCAAAAAAAAAGTTCAAGTTCAAATATATTTCGTCATCCACTGTCCACATTGATCAAAGGAAGACCACACGGACTGTTATTCCCGTGCAATCCAGCAGAGGGCAGTAAAAACATTATTCACAAAAAAGGCTATAAAAATGTCCAAATGAGAATTATTGCAATAGAGCTAAAAGAAACATTTCAGGGCTTTGCTAAATCATCACATGCATCAGAAAGAAACAATGATTCGCCACTGCTTTTGTTGAGGCCTTAGGTATAAAAAGTACAAGCGATATCGATACTTGGTATCTATGAGGATCAGTCTGATGTGCTAGCTATATTTTCTTCACTAGGAATATTTTTTGGAGGGGTGTGATGGAGCAAAGCAAAGCGTGACAAATGAAGGTGTGGTAAAGGGTGGGGTTACCTTGTAGCACTCGTAGCGCTCGTAGGAGGTGCCGCCGGGCGAGTCGGGGAAGATGTAGGGTTGCGGATGCTGGTTTTCCCAGAACTCCTCCTCGCCCAACTTCAGCATCTTGGTGGCCTTCATCATGTCCTTCTCGTTCTTGTTGTCATCGAAGCGAGCGCGCAGCAGGCACGCGTAGAAGCGGTACTTGTCCCTGCAGTCGTCAGTAACAACTTTTACAATAAATTTAACTGGCTTTGTATGAATGTGAAGGAACTGAAAGGTCAGCATAGTGACGACCTGCATTAATTCTTATGATTATTTACAGAATTACAAACAATAACATCAATCTTGTTCTACATATACCATGATTCCATGGTGTTTACAGTTCGTCCCAATCTTTCATTTTTATTTGTTGTGAAATGTCATTTTCTCCACTTCTCCCTTAACAACCTCCGGTCAACCTTTTTCGTGATCATAATGATGCTAAAATGGGCTGCCAAGAGGAAGTCAATGACAAAAACCGGCACCTAAAGTCTTGAGGAAATGCAGGCTAAAAAACACATTCTCGGTCAGATCAATCCAAAATTCATCTAACAGTGACATGCCTGCCAAGCCGTTAGCTTAGCCATTAGCTTAGCCGTTCGCGCGACGCCGTCGTACAGTCATGTCAGAAATGTTTCCGGGTTTGTGCCTCTTACCGATAGATGCACCAAGACTCGATGTGTCGCAGCGATTTCTTGTACAGTCGCAGCACTTTCTGCTGGTGGCTGAGGTAGGCGGCGGCCATCCTCCCACTTTGTCGCTTGGCTTGTTTAGCTTCCCTTTCGTGTCACCTTCCAGTTGAGAGCGCGCAAAGCACTCTGGGAGTTTGTGGAGTCATGATTTTGCCGTAAACCTGGAAACAAACGCGCAAAATTAAATACGTTCTCGAGATGCGTTTGGCATTGCTGTCTTTGTTTGTTTGTTTGTTTGTTTGTTTGTTTGTTTGTTTGTTTGTTTGTTTATTTCGAACATTTAAAGAAATACAAGAAAAGAAAGTAAAAAATACTGAAAATAATAACTCCATAGTACAATAGAAAAGAAAGAAAAGAAAAAAAAAGACTGCGTTATAAATTTTCACTTTATCATAAAATCTTATTTGTTTGGCATTGCTGTCTTTGTTTGTTTGTTTGTTTGTTTGTTTGTTTATTTGTTTATTTCGAACATTTAAAGAAATACAAGAAAAGAAAGTAAAAAATACTGAAAATAATAACTCCATAGTACAATAGAAAAGAAAGAAAAGAAAAAAAAAGACTGCGTTATAAATTTTCACTTTATCATAAAATCTTATTTGTTCAAAAGGGAGTAGAAGGAAGCCTAGGCTTATCTAGCTCTACCCCTTGTAACCACATGTTTGCTTGATTCCGTCAAGATTTGTCCATTTTCAGATATGTTAAAGTACACATATATACATGCATGTACACATACATACATACACACATGTATATACACATACATACATACATACATACATACATACATACATACATACATACATACATACATACATACATACTACACACATATATACATATACACACACATATACACACACATACATACATACATATATATATTATACATACACACACTTATACATACATACACCTCCTTTAGATAAACACAAAAGCAGTTTAAACACCTGGATGTTACGGTATCCCATCAGTATTTTGCCTTTATACATTTTTTTAAACTGAGGTAAAGTACTACAATTCTTTAGTTCGTCACTGCTGGTGTTCCATAACTCCACACCTTTAGCTGTTATACAATGCAACTTTAAAGTTGTTCTCACCAAATCTCTTTTAAACATAAGTGTTCCTCTTAAATAATAGGTACTTTCCCTCCACTCAAACAACCTCTGGATACTGTTTGGTAATTGATTATTTTTTATCTTGTACATGAGTTGGATGGTTTTAAAATCGACTAGATCATTGTATTTCAGTGCATTCAGTTTTACAAAAAGAGGGTTAGATGGTTCTCTGTAATCAACATTATTTACAAGTCGTATTGCTTTTTTTTGTAGAATGTAGATTGGATCTGTGTTTGTTTTGTATGTGTTGCCCCACACCTCCACACAGTACATAATGTATGGGAGTATGAAGGAGCAGTACAAGGAATATAATGATGTTTGGTTTATAAGATCTTTTACTTTATACAATACTGCCAGTGATTTTGAGATCTTTGATTTGATATACATTATATGTGGTTTCCAACTTAATTTTTTATCTATTAGCACTCCAAGAAATTTTACTTCATTCACTCTTTCTATTTCTATATTATTTATTGTAAGAATTTTGTCTGTGTTTGTCGGACGGTTTCCAAATATAATATACCTTGTTTTACTTAAATTCAATGTAAATTTATTTGTGTCAAACCAACTCTGTAATTTTTCCATTTCAATACCCACAGTATCCAGTAGTTGGTCCAGGTCATCCCCACTACAGAGCAGATTCGTGTCATCTGCAAAAACTACGGCCTTGAGTAACCTGGAGACCTTGCACATATCATTAACATACAAAATAAATAACAAGGGGCCTAATATTGAGCCCTGAGGAACCCCACACTTTACCTGCTTTAGTTTTGATTTGAAGTCCATTAATTGCACATATTGATTCCTGTTTGATAAATAACTGTTTAACCAAGTGAGTGGCATACCTTGTATGCCATATCTCTCAAGTTTTGTTAACAGTATTTCATAATTTACAGTATCAAAAGCTTTCTTAAGATCCAAGAAGACACCTACAGCATATCGTCTATTTTCAATAGCTGTTGTTATTTGGTGGTTCTATTTTTCCGAAATCCGAAACTGTTGGTCACACAGTATATTTTGTTTTGTGATGAAATCATCAAGCCTTTTATAAAATATTTTTTCTAGTATTTTGGAGAATTGTGGGAGTAAAGATATTGGCCTGTAATTTGAGAATATGTGTTTGTCCCCAGCTTTATATGTCGGAATCATTTTAGCTGTTTTCATTTCACTCGGAAAAACACCATTTGTCAGGGATTGGTTGCAAATATGTGTTAGGGGTTTCACCACACTTTCAATAATATTTTTAACAAGTGACATATCTATCCCATTACAATCAGTTGACTTTTTACCTTTAAATCCTCTAACAATTTCTATTATTTCCGTCTCATCCGTTCCCCTTAGAACCATACTTTTGGCTATGGGTACATCCTTAATTAGGTCACTTGTACTCCCTTTTTTTGGTACTTCTTCCGCCAAAGTAGGCCCAATACCAACATAGTAATCATTAAACTCCTCTGCAATCATTGCAAGTTCATTTATAGTTATATTGTTACTGTTTACAAATTAAGAAGGATATCCTGGCTTTCCAGTTCTGTTTTTAATAATTTCATTTAACACTTTCCATGTTATTATTGTGTTACTCTTGTTTTCCTCCAGTTTCTTGCTATAGTAGTTCCTTTTACTGTTTCTCATTATTTTGATCAATTTGTTTTTATAGGTCTTATATTTTAATTCAGCTTCTTTTGTTCTTATCTTTAGGAAATCGTTGTATAACAGGTTTTTTTTCTTGCAAGCGTTTAAGATTCCCTTTGTCAGCCATGGTTTTTCCACTGAATTGTGTTTGACTGCTTTCCTTACGATTCCACCTCCGGCCCTCCCTGTGTGGAGTTTGCATGTTCTCCCCGAGCCCGCGTGGGTTTTCTCCGGGCACTCCGGTTTCCTCCCACATCCCAAAAACATGCTTGGTAGGCCGATTGATCACTCCAAATTGTCCCTAGGTGTGAGTGCGAGTGCGAATGGTTGTTTGTCTCTGTGTGCCCTGCGATTGGCTGGCAACCGGTTCAGGGTGTCCCCCGCCTACTGCCCGATGACGGCTGGGATAGGCTCCAGCACGCCCGCGACCCCCGTGGGGACTAAGCGGTTCAGAAAATGGATGGATGGATGGATGCTTTCCTTACAACCGTAAGCCGTAAACCTGGAAACAAACGCGCAAAATTAAATACGTTCTCGAGACGCGTTTGGCATTGCTGTCTTAAATAGTTATTGCGACATTTTATAATATTTAATATTTTATTTCCATTTTAACCCAAGGCACTATCTATATCCTGTCACAACGAATCTTGTGTCACAAACATTCGACAAATGAAAACCGTTAGGGAAGGCAGGGGTCGTGGCCGGTTAACCAAGCATCCTAAATGAAACCTGAAAACGACCTGAGCCAAAATAAGCACATTTTAAATCAACACAGCATTACTATGTAAGGCACTATTCTACAAAGACTTGTTATGGAAACCAACAACGGGCTTTTGGTTGCTCTTGGAGCCACGTCAGATACTCTTTTAGGAGATTTACGGTAATCCTAAAAAACACCCCGGATGAAGGCTGCACGTGTGTTGTTGACAAGCAGAATTCGCTCAACTATGGCCCGGCACAAATTCATCGGTGAGGCACACATCCCTAAAGAAAATATCAACACTGTTATTGTTCTAGGTCATGGATCTGTCCTGAGTTAATGACACTAGCTTTCGCTAAATGTCAAAAATGGGTTTACAATAGCGTGTCATTGAACCAAAGAAAAAACAATCTACGGATGACAGTTTTGGGGAATAATTTTGGGATCGGATCATCTACATTATGTTTTGCGTCCGTGCATCAGATATTGGTGTGAATCTGACGGATCCCGTGTTCCGGGGGCTCTCCAGAGGCAAGCGCAAGCACCAAGGTAAGCATGTTGCTCCGTCACGTTGGCTGCGCTGCTTTCACTTTTGGCCTTGTTGTGATCCCGCAGATGACTTCCATGACGTCATCGACAGAGCCGTAGACGCGGGCGTCCAAAAGGTGACGCCCAACTTGTTCGGCCACCGGCGCTGTTATATGAATACATTGTCAATTGATCATGTGTCTGGTGTGTAGTTTGTTATCACCGGAGGAAGTCTGGAGGACAGCGAGGAGGCAGTCAAACTAGCCCACAGCAGAGGTAGCCGTGGCGATCACAGCTTTTGGGCTTTTTTCATTGGTCACTTTACTTTCTGATGCTTTCTCGCAGACGGCTTCTACTGCACGGTGGGCTGCCACCCGACCCGCTGCAGCCAATTTGAGGAGAGCGGTGACACCGAGTATCTGGCACGTCTCCTGCGTCTGGCAACAGACAACCCGGCCAAAGTGGTCGCCATCGGGGAGTGCGGACTGGGTGAGTTGCTGCCAATCAGACTGTCCAAAGAGCGATTCCCTCTGGTTTCCTGTCTTTGTAGACTTTGACCGGCTGGAGTTTTGCCCCAAAGAGACGCAACTCAAGTAAGTGCAGCACGTCTGCCCGCCATTTTACCAGCTCTCCGTCATGGTTTTTTTTGTTTTTGGATACCTGCAGATACTTTGAGATGCAGTTTGATCTGGCCGAGAAGACCAAGCTTCCCATGTTCCTGCATTGCCGCAACTCCCATCAGGACTTTACGGGTGAGTCACAAGGTCCGCTTCGGTCTCACACAATCTGACCGTCCTCTCGATTTGCAGACATCATGAGGAGGAATCGAGACCGATGCGTGGGAGGCGTGGTGAGTCAGTCGAACGTCTCGGGGATGTTCGGTCCAACCTTTGGTTTGACTTTTCAATCCCGGCGCCAGGTCCACTCCTTTGACGGGACGGCGGAGGAGGCCGCCGCCCTCATCGAGTTGGACCTCTACATCGGAATCAACGGCTGGTGAGAGCCAGCGCACTTTGGGCAAACACTTCCAAAAGTGATTGCGTAATCTTTGCCATTAAGACCGGTCCATTGCGCCACGGCGTGCAGTCGGGTAACGAGCAGCTAGCGCTAACGAAACCCGCCCTCTTCAGTTCCCTGAAAAGCGAGGCCAACTTAGAAGCCATGAAGCGCATCCCCACCGAGCGACTGATGATAGAAACGGGTGAGTTGTCCGGAGCAAGCGGACGTATCGGGCTGATGTGTCGGGCTGACGTTTCGGTTCGTTTCCGGCCGCCAGATGCTCCGTGGTGCGGCGTCAAGACAACTCACGCCGGCTTCAAATATGTCAAGACCGTCTTTCCCACCAAGAAGAAATGGGAGGCAGGCCACTGCCTGAAGGACAGGAACGAGCCCTGTCACATCATGTGAGTACCACCGGGTCCAGAAGGGGGTGGCTGAAACACACTGCTTTTGGTTTTGTGTCTTTTGGTGCAGACAAGTTCTGGAGGTGATGGCGGCGTCGAGGGAGGAGGATCCCTTGGAGCTTTCCAACATCATCTTTGACAACACCAACAGGCTCTTCTTCTCCTCTG
This sequence comes from Syngnathus scovelli, assembly GCF_024217435.2. Classification (NCBI taxonomy): domain Eukaryota; kingdom Metazoa; phylum Chordata; class Actinopteri; order Syngnathiformes; family Syngnathidae; genus Syngnathus; species Syngnathus scovelli. The sequence continues at coordinate 6,600,137 of NC_090865.1, forward strand.
CCAGATGAGCGCAAGCAGCCATGAGCGCAATGCCACCATGTCCGTTTAGAAGGCTCGTTGGCTGTTTTTGCGCGCCTCCGCCTTGACTGGGCCACCGGTCCGTTTTCTAGATATGCCCTGATTTGATCCTGTGCCCCGATATTGACCCGGACAACTGTTGGCCTCGAGTCGGCTCGCAGCGCTACAGTACGGAAAAGCGACGTCGAGAACGGTTACTTACAAATACAATAAATTGCTTTTGCGTAACCATGAAGACTTGAAATAGTTCTGTGAATGAAAACAAGTAAATCAAAGGTGGCCTGAAAGGTTAAGTCAGCAGGGCCAGCGGTTGTCAAGCAATGTGTTTATAGAAGTCACAGGGCATGTCAGTGCCAGGAGTTACAAAATCAATCACAACCAAACTTTTGTCGGGATTTTCTTCGGGGACTGTTTTTGGGCTCGAAAAGAGGGTGTCCTAGGACAGGGTGATGCCGATGCCGAAGCCAAAGACGGCGCACAGCGTCATGGCCAGAGGCAGCGAGATCCCCCAGCAGGTATCTCGAAGCTTCCTCCTGGTGGAGTTCCAGGGTGCGGCCTTGGGGAGCCCGGCGTTGGTGTTGCTGGGGTCAGCCACCGCCTTCAGCCTATCCGACAACGAACATAGGCCACCGCGGACCTCGTCCCACTCCTGGCGCAGGGTGGCCACGCTCTGCGTCTCCTGGCGCAGCTTCTTGGACTCCTGGCGGAAGAGCTTCATGTCTCTTTGCAGCATGTTGAGCACTTCTTGGCGCAGAGCGTCCATGTCTCTCTGAGTCTGCTCACGGATCTCCTGGCGCAGGGCCTCCGCATCCGGGAGGTTGGGGCCCAGAACCTTCTGCACCTCCTGACGAAGGCTCCTGGCCTCCTGGCGGGCGGTCTTGGCGTCTCGATGCGTCTGGCCCACGGCGTGATTCACTTCCTGCCGGAGGGTCTCCATATCTCTCTGGTTCTGGGCAGCCACATCTTGGATGAATTGACGGAGAATGTCCATCTCTGACACGGTGTCCAGGTTGAGGCGGCCTTCCATGCTTCAATCCTTGCGGTCTTAAGGTGTAGCAGGACGGGGCACGGGCACTGTTGGAAAGCCCGGGCGTCTTTCCCAGCTCTGGGGTGTCTCTTTTCGACAGCTTGGCAAACAACACCAACATCCTTTTGCTGTGGCCCAACTAAAGCCTACACAGATGATGAACGGCTGTGTGATGTCATATCAGAGAGACTTCGGACACCAGCCAGTCGGAGTCAGCTCGGCTGGGTCTCCCCGGGCGGGCCGTCATCTCAGGCTGGTGATGGGCACATGAGGCTTCATCTTTTGACGCTCCAAAGCATCGGCGCCCCAGATTGTCTCGGGCCACTCACAGGACGACGGAATGCCGCACAACGTACAAAGTTAGAAGACCAGATGGAGCCTTCCGACCAGGTAATGTTTGCACAACTTGGCCAAACTGGGACTTTTTTTTTGGGGGGGGGGCGGTTTACATTGTTGTACAAGCCCCCCTCAGCCCCAATGTTATCCCATGAAAATATATTATTACAGTACTCAAGCGTCTTTGTTTAGGCCTGCGCGACCGTGCTCGTGCCGCCAGATGGCGCTTTCATGCGCACTCGGAATCTAGGTTAAAGTGCGCGCGCACGCTGAGGGGGAGCATCTGCCTGGTCGCCCGCCCGCGCGCTCGCAGGGAGGACGCCGCCTCCCTCTCGCCAGACAACAGACGAACCAAAAGAAAAGCAAGAAGAAGCTGAATAAGAAGAAACTGAGCGAGAATGAAGAAGAGCGACCACGCAGGACCGGTAAGAAGGCGCACGCGCACGTTTATTAGCAAACATCATCCATTCATAAGTTCGCACCTTGATCTCTCCCTCATCCTCGTCCGCGCGCTGCCTGCCGGTGTGGCCACTTCATTAGGTACACCAGGAAAGGAGATCAGCGTCGACGCTGCAGATGAGAGGAAATATTTGTTGACACTGTTGTGATCTCTTCGGCTTAGTCGGAACATGTCAAACATGCGAACATCGTTTCAAAAATATTCAGGAGCTACCGGGCCGCGATGCTCACGTGTTTATTTTCACGTGGGTATGTGCTTGTCCGCAGATGCAGGGGCCTCGGGACCCGGCCCATTCGGGTGCGCCACCACAGCCGGACAAGTTTGGTTGGCTGAGGAAGTTCTGCGGCCGCGGGATCTTCAGGGAGCTTTGGAGGAACCGCTACGTGGTTCTCAGGGGAGAACACTTGTTCATATCGGACAAGGAGGTGGGAACCAACCACGCACGCACACCCAACATACGTCTTGTGCGTTTGCCATGCGTGCGCACGCACACACACACATGCTGGAGTGAGACACACGTTTTACCATCAAATGCATCCAAACCCAAATACAGGCCAAAGCTGCTGGCTGAGCAGTCAACACGTGCGAGTAAATCAAAGATCATGTGACATAACCGAGCCTGCAGCTGACACACACACACACACACACACACACACACACACACACACACGCACGCACGCACACACTGGTGAGCATTTGTAATGCAAATGCACACTCCTGCATGCACAAATGCACATCCGCATCACACACGCAGTTAGGTCATTTCCAGAGATTAGTGTTGTAGCCGTTTGGATTCCATCTTTTGGAAAGCACGCATCATCCCCATGCGCTTGCGGCGTCTGGGCGATCTGGTATTAGCGTCACACTGATGAGCTGAGAGGCCTTGTTTTGAGAGACCCACTCAAATTTGCGCGTTTTATCGTCCATGTGGCGGCGTCACGTTGCTCACATATCGATCGACGCATCTATTGACTCGTTTGTACCGCCGCCTTGTTATGCAACGGCCACCGAGCATTTTCAGCGGGCGTGGCAGACAATTCAGTAATGTGCGAGGGCATTTGGGTAATGAGAAGTGTTTTTCTGCAGGTGAGGGACGAGCGCAAGTCAGCGGAAGTTTTGGACCTGGGCGACTACGAGCGCTCCGAAGAGTTGAGGCGGGCCAAAAGCCGTAGCAAGAAGAACCACAGCCGCTTCGCCCTCATACGATGCCGACGGCCCGGTAACAAGGTGGGTTGAAAGACGCGCTGCCTCCTTCCCGGGAGAGATTTACTTCATCCCCCGCTTGAAATGAGCTGCCTCCTCATTGGTGGATTTTCTCCAGCATCCCTCTGGCGGGCGGGGTTTAATTCCCACCATGTTCTGATTGTCGAATACCTCAGGGTTCTGATTGGCTCAGCCCAGGCCTCGCCCCCCCCCCCCCCACACACACACACACACACACACACACACACTCGTAAAAGACTTAATCCACAGAATCCCATTAGTGCGTCACAGGACGAGCCTGAGCGGAATAATCTGCTGCCATCTTCATCATCATCATTCACGATGATGTCATCTTCCAGCGTCAACGACTCGGCAAACGGGTCACTGTCCTCAGGTGCTGAGCGGGCCGTGTTGTCTGTCCTCTTTCAGGTTCCCAACCTTCTCTTCCTGGCCGTCAGTCCAGAGGAGAAAGAATCGTGGGTCAATGCTCTCAACGTCGCCATCGTCAAGGCCAAAAACAAAGTTTTGGACCAGGTGGCCACACACTTTGTACACAAATACTCCAGTTCACGAAATAATCACGTGTCCTGTACGTTGGTCAATTGAGACAGATTTTGAGCAGAGGATGACCAATGTAGAAATGAAGTCAAGTCAGATGTCATCATTTACATGGCCACCCACATCCACTTGTGGCTAGGTGACCATGGAGCAGGAGGTGTTGGTGCATCCCACCAGAGATCGAGCGAAGATTCCCCACGGACGCCGTCTTCCCACCCGGGGACACCTCATGACCGTGGTATGGCACCCTTGAGTGAGCCGGTGCATCTGAAAAGTCTTCTCAATCGTCGCTTCCTGTCAGGCTTCCTCGTCCTGTCACGGCTCGCTGACCCTCGACTTGGTGGCCGAGGAGGAAGGCGGCTTCTCAGAATGTGACGGCGCCTCCTGGGAGAACGTGTCCGGCGCGGGCTTCTCTGGAGAGTTGGCGGCGGCCGGAGGTGGCGGACGTCAGCGCTCAGGGACGGATGTGTCCAAACTACGCGTTCGAACGGAGGAACCCAAAATGAAGACGGGAAGTTTGCCCAGAGGAAGCGAACGTTCCTGGGGAAAACACTCCCATCTGGAAAACTCCAAGGTGCACAAGAGCCAGCAGGTGAGACCAAACGCATGGTGGGTGGACCAACGTGTAGATGTGACTGCATGTCTTTTTTCAGGTCCTTCAGAACCAATCCAGAACCCCTCAGCCTGGGAAGAGAAGCGGAATCGCGGGGCGGAGTCGCTGCGCATCCATGGATGAAGTCCTCTCCTCCAGGTAGACAGTGAAAATGACTCCCTTGCTCCTTTGGGGTAAACATCTGGGTGTTATTTTGTCTCGGGCAGACCGGCGATGATTCGCTCGGAGTTGCGTCGGGCTCTCGGTCGACGCCCTGCCGGAGAAGAGGGCGGGGCATCGGTGCAGCCCGTGGGCCAGCTGCAGAGTCTCATTGCGCAGAAGATGCAACGAGCACAGGAATTGTTGGAGGAAATCCGTCTGCAGGTCAGCAATCTTCTCGCTTCCTTGCACGGCGAACGCCCAGTTTGCTCCCCACTCGAGTGAATGTTGCTGTCATGACAGGAGCTGCAGAGAGCCAAGGCTGAGCAAGAGTTTGGCAAAGGGGTGGAGTCGCCTCGTCTTCGTCACCTGAGGGCTGGAGACTCACCTCATTCCAGGTGGGATATAGACACACGCCCTCTTGTGGAGCAAGTGTGAACTTTTGTTTTGTGTCATCAGGGCGACTTCATCTCCACGCAGCCGTAGTGGTGATTCTCCTGGTCAACGGCGTAGGGACTCGCCCCGGTCGAGAGCTCGTGACTCGCCGCGCTCCAAAGGGCGCAAGAATCGCCGCTCCCGGGATGTCGATTCCCCCCGATCCCGAGGCTCTCCGTCTCCTGCCCGTCTCGGCGACTCACCGCTCAACAAAACTTGTGAGCCCTCCTCAGAGGTGTCCCGTCTTCCGGCCTCCCCGCAGGACGCCCTCGGACCAGACGGTGGCGCCGCTGATTTGCTGCCATGCCTCCATGGCGGTGACGATTCATCCTGTGCCGGTCAGAACAAATCTAAGAGCCTGTCAGAATCCTTGGACGCCTGTCAGAGCAAAACGCCCCCAAAACCGAAGCAGGATGAGGAAGAGCTCCAGAAGAGGCATGCCGAGGCAGAGCGCCTCCTCATGGAAGCCATGTGTTCCTGGCAGGAAGCGCAGGAAGTGCTGCAGGAGGTGAAGGAACTGCAGAGCCACACGCTGCGTCGCCAACGCAGAAGGACCTATGAGAAGATGACGCCAAGCACGGCCACCTCGCCACACGCTGAGGGTGAAGTCAATGCCGGCAAGGTGGCGACGTCACCCGAAGATGAATCAGAGTCGCCTTGATCCAAATGTTTTTTTTCACTCTTCGTCCACCTTGCAGGGCAGCCCCCCCCCCCCCTCGTGAATCTACCATATGACTCAGGTCGATTCCATGTGACTCAATTTGATTGCATGTTTCTCCATGTTCCTCCGTTTGATGCCATCTGACTCCACATGATTTTGTTTTGATTCTGTGACTCCATTGGATGCCATCAGAGTCATTGGACTCGACACCAGCACACTCCGGGTGACTTTGCGTTTTTCCATCTGTCTCCACAAGACGGCAACCATGAGTCATCCCGACTCCCCTTCTCAGGAAAGTTCCATTTTGGAGAGCACCTGTGCTCTTTCTTTTTAAACCAGCAGAAGAAAGCGACAATGCGTCAACTGTGATAACTTGCTGCCGCTGCACTTTTCAACTGATGACTTGCTCTTCTGGTGATGATGTCATTAGCAATAATGTCCAGTGATGATGTCATCCCAAACTTTCAAACTTGAACTTTTCGTTTGAGTCGTTTTTTTTTCATGTTTCTGCTTGTCACGAGAAGCACAACTGCGCGCACGCAGCGTTTCGCTGCCTGACTATTATGGGCTGTCAGAAAAAAACGCTGGCCGCACGAACTTGCACTGACACAATTTCAGAAAAAGTGGGGCAAAAAACAGCTGTTCACAGGCACACACACACACGCACACACACATCTCCTGCTCATATTTGAATTCCTGTTGGAAGCGCACGTGAAATAAAAGTCTTGAAAACCAAATGCGCTGACATTGTTGAAATGCACACGTTGAGCACACAAACCGCACAAACTTCATGTATTCACACGCACTACATACTCAGCCATTCACACAGTGCTCCAGTACATGACCCCGAAAAATGATTTTCATCTAACGGCAGGAACGTTTATTCTTGCGAGGCTCGCACGCACGCGCACGCATACGCACAGGTCAGTGAGCATTAGTGAAGAGCGCTGCAGCAGATGTAGGGCAGACGAGCAACATCGCTCCATTACACCTGCCGCACATTACGCATTCATGTATGCTCATTTCTTTATGACTCATCTGCGGCCGTGCGTGTGCGTGTGAGTGCCTTAGAGAAGAAATCATCTCATCTTTTTCTTTGCATGTGATCTTCCTCCTCCTCCCTCCCTCCTCGGCTGTTGTCAATCATTCCAAAAGTCTTGAAAGTGTTCCAGCAAACAGAAAAGAGTGCAAAAGCTCTGGTTAAATTCTCATAATTAGAACATCAAACTAACATCTGAAGACACTTAGCGTTAGCATGCGTGTTGACCAGATTTCACTGACATCAACAAACTCACAAAGGTTTCAATTATTTACGCATATATGTCGTTGTAATCATCATCATCATCTTTTATTTACACGCACACTCATGCTCAGCCTAATGAGAACCAACACTGACCTGAAACATGCACGAGTCTGAGTGTGTGTGTGTGCGTGTGTGTGTGTGTTGTTTTTTTGACTGAACGCCCCGGAGCGTGTTAGTGTGTCAACTTTCCTCTTTTCTTTACGCTTTTTAGCCGGCTAGCAACAGAGCTAAAAATACGTCCTGTTTGTCAGCAGTGTTACATCGTCACAGAGATGAGCTCACTGTGACGTCATCAACACAACCACGAGTTTACCAGAGGGTGCACGTTTGTTTCCTTGTGTGCGTGTGTGTGTATGCGTGCGCACGCGCATGTTTCTAAGCAAAAATGTATGAGTTTGAGCTATAACGATAACATAGGAACCAAAAGCTTTTAGGTCAGAATAAATTTTCAATAAATAATTAAAAACGCGCACACACACACACACACACACACACACACACACACACACACACACACACACACACACACACACACACACACACACACACACACACACACACACACACACACACACACACAAAGTAAATTTCCCAACAAGGTTGACAATGTGCTTCTTATCTTTGGTTGACGTCATTTAGTGGATGACAACAAAAAGCTAATTGAATAATAAACATTTTTGTTGACGTGTTACTGAGGAAAGACGAGGCCGCCATCTACTGGACAAAAAGTGCACATCACTTGAGTCAATGGGCAGTTCACGAATACAAATAAAAAATATTTCAAAAAAAGTCCATATCAATGAAAAAGGTGAACACGTACCTCGGAGTGATTTTTCTCCATGGAAGTGTGTTGGAATTATAGCAGTCCTTTAAGTGTCTTACTAAAAGTTACTTGTATTTATTTTTTACGTATTTGTATTTATGTATTGTAATTAAATCAGTCCTTTAAGTATCTTACTAAAGGTTACTTATATTTATGTATGTTTTATGTATTTTATGTATGTATGTGTGTATAATGTAGTGCAGTACAGGCTGCGAACAGAGTGACAAAAAAAACGTAAAAAAGTTGTATACGTAGAAAAAATTTCGATTAATGACTGGGTTAAGACGACACAAGTCTTATGACACAAAATACACAAACGCTGTTAACTTACCAATGTTTGAGCAACTTTAAACCTAAAGACGCTACTATGACGTCAAATTGTCCTTGTTGAGTCGCATCTGATGTCATCATTAGAAAATTAGCGCCTCCTGGTGGAAACATTTGCACTCATACTAACCGCTCACGGCATCCACTGAACACAGTAAAACTACGCCCAAGCTCACCTAAATGACTTTATTTTCATTTTCTATTAGACCCAAAGAGCATAAAAACGTATGTACACAAACATTTCATTTTTTAATGAATGTTTAAAGCGGCAAACATTTATTTTGACGTCAGTGACAAACAGAAAATAGCTGTCGAGCTCCCGCTGCGTCCCGACAAATTAACCACTAAATTAAACGACCGATTACAATAAAGCAACTTTATCTTTGTAAAAATCTAGAAATATTGCTTCGTTGTCAATTTTTTTTATAGATATAAATGTTGGTTTCCCTTATCCCACAATGCTTTGCAGCGACTGGACTCAACTTTATTGGAATATTTCACATCACTTGACCCCCCCTTCCCCCCCCCCCCAAAAAAAGACTCCAAAGTCACCAGACGTGTAAAAAGTTACAATAGAACACACGCACACAAACACACACACTCGGGGAAGAATAATAATATGGATAAGATTATAAGGAAGAGAATCATACGGCGGTGTGCATATTTCTAAAAGAGGGAGCGGAGTAGGGCAGGAGAGCCATGTGATCATTGGGCTAAAACATAGGAAGAAGATCCTGATCCACAAACACACAGAGTCCTGAAAGGGCGCTCCTTAAGTGCGCCAACTTTGGTTTGTGTTTGTGGGGGGTAGTAAATCTGTCCTCAAAGGTCAGATGACTTTTTGTGCTCAAAAAGTCTTTTCTTTTATATAACATGTCCTTTAAAAGTCAGCGATGTCATCACGAAGGGACAGAAGCCAGGGTGGATGAAGGGTCCCGACTGGTTGGAGGACTCGACGATAAGTCCAAAAGATCCCAAAGTTGACGTGGTGGCCATCTTAGACCCTAGTGGAATTCGGCTGCGTTGCGGACCGACAGCAAGCAGGGTTGCAAAATGATGGCAACTTGCAAAAAGGTTACAAGTGAAATTAACACAACTTCATCAAGAAGGTGGGGGGAAAAAAAAAATTGTTTTTCAATCACATAATTGCGGCATTTTCAAATTCATTGCTTTTGTGTTGCGTTTTGTTTTTATTCTCATCCATTCCGCCATTATTGGTTTCAAAGACATTTGACTAAAATGAGCGCTCCCACTCATCGCCCCATGATGGCGCCAAAGTCAAAGCGGAACTGCTTTGGCCTCAGGCGGGGGAGTTGTCCCCCCCAAACAGGAAACATTTGCCACGCTATTTGGCGCGCTTTTTGCAATGTTTTAAAGATTGGCCGCTTGTCACTTTTAAAAAAAGAAATGTACTCAACAACTCCACTCAACTCCCAGTTAATTCCCACCAAAGTCTCTAATTTGCACAATTTCTCCCCCTTTGCAACCCTACTTGTGGGAGGTGGGCAGGGCGATAGGGATGACACCTGGCGTAGGAGGGGATGGGCACACACGCACACACGCACGACACAGCTAGTCATCCTCGTCGTCTTCGTCGTCCTCGCCGTCGTCCTCCACGTCCCTCTTCCTCTTCTGTCCCTGAGCGTCTGCTCGCTCGTCTGCGCAAGTGCAGCAACAAGACAGGTTGGCAAGGTTATTGATTGACAGGCACGCTCGGGCCTTGATGCGACACTCCACTCACCTTCCTCTTCCTCCTCCTCGCCATAGTCCTCTTCCTCATCGTCTTCTTCCTCCTCCTGAGACGAGTGCACAGAGGTTAATGTGGGCACGGTCACAATTGAGCACGCGCGCAGCCACAAAAACGTACACGCACGCACGCGCGCGAGGACGCTAGCGAGGGGTCTACGTCGGCTTGACCGTGCCGACCGCCGGAGCTCTTTTTGGCAACTGGCGAGTCTTTTGCCAATCGATGCTTTAGTGGGGACGGACGGGCCAATCGCCCCAGCAAGCATCGACGGCGGTGTTACTCGACTCGTCCCGGTTGAGCTCGGTGGTCCGAGGCGGCAGAGAAAACCGAGCGGAAGGCTCGAGGGTGAAGCTGCTGGAGTCAGAATCATCATTTTTGTTTTTCAGTGGTTTCCGAAGGCTATCCAAGTTACGAGCGGCGTACTCTAAACGCTCGATTTGGTGGTTGGGGAGAGACTCTGAATGCAGCCCACGATTCCCGTTCTCTGCCGCCCGAGCGGACGCGCATGCCGGGGGGGGCGTCCGAGCCGCGGGCCTGAAGCCGGCGTTGCCCACCTGATGTGTGGCCCTCTTCCCACGAACGCTCAGCCCCACCTCTCCTCCCTCCGAGCCGTCCTCTTCGTCCTCATCATCGTCCTCATCCTCATCGTCGTAGTCGCCCGTTGGCCCCGCCCCGTCCTCACCGTCCTCATCTGCGGCGTCGACAAATGTTTTTTCCAATCTGCCTGGTAATGCACGGGGTCGCAATGTGCGACTCACCTTCTTCGTCGGCCTCCGAGTCGGGCGCCTCGTTCTCATCCTGGTCAAAGCCATCCAGGTAGGTGACCTGAGGCAGGAGCTCAAACACGCTTTCGCGGTAATCCTCCAGCGATGTGATCTCGCAGTTCAGTAGGTCCAGACTCTGAAGGCTCTTCAGATTTTGCTGTAGAGAGAGAGAGAGAGAGAGGTGCGTTTTCACTGAGTATCTGAGTTACCTGAGTTGACTGCGGCCATCACGCGAGCAAGGAATTAATTGTCTCACGATCGAGACAACGCTCAGCTCACATCGACATCAAATGAATTTCACGAGTCATTTTACGGGTGTACCGACCAGCGCCTCCACGTTGCTCAGCTCCTTAATTTTGTTGCTGCTGAGGTTGAGGTAGACCAAGTTGGGACATTTTTCCGACAATGTCTCAAAAGACCCAGACAGGTTGTTTTCACTCAGCTCCAGCTGCAAGAGAACATGCGAGAGAACGGTGAGACGAGCAACTATTAAGAACTCGGGTCAGTTGGGCGCGACGAGGAAACACGTCACCTTGCGTAGTTTGGGCAACGAGGGCAGCTTGGCCAGCGAATTCAGACCAACGTTGATCATACTGAGGACCTCCAGTTTGACAAACTTGTCTGAGAGACCTTCCACTTCGCCACTCTCCGAATGGCTGCTGTCCACAACCATCTCGGCTACCTGAAAAGCAAACAGTGGACTTAAACGTCTGACCACCAGAGGGCAGTGTAACATTCATACGGACTATTATTACTGTCACTATTCAACATTTTTTCATCAGTGATGCAACTTAACTTTTGTAAATGATTTTCTGAACTGACACCAAAACATTTTTTATCCAGCACATGATTTTTTTTTATCAGAATATCAATAAGTCATATTAGTGAATAAAGCGTTAGGTTCAACCATACGATTTGTTTACTGAAACATAGCTATAAATTACAACGCACAATAAAATCCGTATTGCGCAAGATTTTATAGGTCAAACACCAAAATGAAAAAAAAAAAAAAACGAAAATACCTAATGTAGATTTTTTTTTTTTATCGGCACCAAATAGGCACATTTAAAGCCATCCCTGATAGACACAAATGTACATTTATTTACCATTAACATTAATTGTATTAGCACGTGTAGTTGAGGTTGTTACAGTAGCGAGTGCACGAATGTTACAGGCCCGCACACATGAATTGGGACCAGCGTCGACGTGGGCGCGCACGTGCTGCCTGTGGCTCCCCGAATGCTTTCTACAAGTATTTGTGCGTGCGGGCGCACATCGGGCCATCTTGGACTTGCATAACTGCGCTGAACGCGCACGCGCACCCTACAAAATGTCTGCCCCATAAAAGAGGACGACGCCACGCGGAGGTCGCCGACCGAACCGAGCCGGGGTGCCGAGTGAAGCGAACGTTTGGCCGCTCACGACTCACTTGCATAGCTCGGCGACGCCACCGAGGGGCTAGCGGGTCAGAAAACGTGCTCGCGGCATTTGATCGGTCGCAAGTGGAGCGCGTTAATCCGCCATAGACAAGTAACGTGCCTCCATTTTGAGTCGCTACCGTGATCACGTTAGCCGCCCGAGGGGGGGAGCACGAGATAGTCCCCGTTACAGTATTCGTGACTCGATCGTCGCGTTAAAAAGAAGCTACGTTCCCGTAGCTTGTTATAGTCAGATATACTTGTTTGTTATTTTAATGGGCTATATGTGAAATAAAACGCCACTTTGTGGCTCTCGTGGCGTCACTCGCCTGAGTTTCAAAATGTCGGGAAAAGGGGCCTCGCCTCTCGAGCCAAACGGCCACGCACGTTCGTAAAGGTCAGCAATGTGCACCAGCCTCGACTTTTTCAGCTCCGGCGACGACGTGCATGCACACACAAAATGGTCGCGTCCGACTTGAAAAAGTCGTCGTGGTGCTTGACGCGCATTGTTTTTCACGACGGAAGCCCGCGCTTCAAGACAACAAATGTAACTCCAGATTGCTTTTACGTGTTTATTTATCCACTTTTAAATACCAATAACAAGCTGCTTCAAGCAGGGAGTGATTTGATCCGAAGTTGTTGATTTTTGTCGGTGTTGAGGCGAAACACGAGTGAGCGGCTTGGGGGTGCAGGAGGAGGGGCGGGCGAGCAGACGGACTGAGGAAGCCGAACCGCCGCCACCGCTTCTATCTACGTGGGCTCCCGCTTCATCAGCATCAGGGTGTCTCCACGATTTTGGAGCTGACGGCGCGCGAAGCCCAAGTGTGTGAAAGCAAAGTTGGCGGGCGGAGTTCGGACACCTCGCAGCGGAGCGGCAACGCGTTCGATCCGCTCTCCCTCGCCTCGCTCATCCTCCCCAAGTGGCTCAATGGTGCCTACTCACCTCTGCCGGGTCTCGATTCCGCAGCTCCACAATGATCCTCTTCTTCATGTCCATCGTGAAATATTTAGTCGTCAACGAGGGAGCACTCAAGCGGCAAAGTGAGAAGAAAGTCCCCGGGACAAGAGCGTCGTTTGCTCGTCTCTGATGGCCACAGTTTGCTCACTGATCCTCCATGATACCTCGCGTCCTGCCCCCTCCGCTATGGACCCGCCTCCCGTGGCATGCGATTGGCTGCTTGGCTGAGCTGCGAAGCCCATTCGACAGGAAAAGTGCCGCTCGATGTTGATCTGCCTTAATCCAAAAAGCGGGGAGGCCTTCTCCCAAACAGACCGGTTGCGTAGCCCGCGTTGGGGCGTGTGTTGTTCCCTCACCAAATAATCGTTCTCGGTGCTGTCTAAATTGACAATTTAGAGCCACCTTGTAAGGTAAATGTTTTAATAATCCAGGACATGCAGAGAAACACCCATTAGCGTCAATACGTTTGATAGAAAACGTTACCAATTGGAAGTAGGCGGGACTAAAATGGCGTTCGCACGGCCTCGGTCGATGATTGGGTGAATGAGCCACCATTCAAACGCCATCGAGGCTTGAGTGAACTATTTACTGATATTGTCAAATGATTGCTATAATTAAACGACTTCAATATACGAACTACTGTCTCATTGAAAACGATTTGTCATTGGTTTATAATAAAAACACAACAATTTGGTAAACAAGTGTTTATATTCATAAGATTAGCATTGCTATCATCAACACGGTGAGGCAGCCAGGTACAGTAAAAAAAATACAACTTTGTATGTACATTGAAAAAGGTTACTCTGCTGAGTTTAATTTTAAAATATATATATATCAAACTCAACTCGCAGTATAGATGAGGAAGGGGGAAATTATTGCGCAGTTAAATGTGTTTTTTTTTGGTGTTCTAATTTAAGGTCTAGCCTACTCTTTTTTTGTTTTTTACTGCAGGCTGCGGCTAAGAATCTGGCACATTTAAACTGCGAAACACAATGCGGAGAATATAAAATTGACACCTTAGTCTAATTTTTTTTTTACCTACTAAGAATGTGGGAAAGAGTTTGGCACAAAGAGGACTCGGTGCTTGTATCCCAACAACATTCCCCAGAAGCAACCATATGATCCTAAAGTTGAATCAAGAAAATGAAGTGAAGGCCGAGATGCAGATGCTAACACAAACTGACAAAGGACACGGAGAAGGTGGAGGACCGGGAAGTTCTGTCGGAGGCGCTCATAGAGAAGAGCGCCAGATAATGGAAAGGGGGCGTTAGGAGCTGATCCCCGCAGGTTCGCCGCCCGTCTCTACCAGCGTGACGCGGCCCTCGTCACCCTCCACGATGATGCCTCCCTCCTGCAGGACCACCATCTGGCCGGCCCCCTCCTCCTCCACGGCTGGCGCGTCCTCATCCTCGTCGCCGCCCACCACCTCCTCGGGACTGACATTGGCGGCGGCAGAGCCCGCCTGGCTCTGGGCCATAGCCTCCAGTTTGATGCGGTACTCCTCGGCCTCCTGCTCCTTGCGCATGAGCTGCTGCCGGTATTCCTGCGCCTTCCTGTTGGCCTCCTGCAACTGCCTCTGCAGCAGCTCCTGCACGCAACCACGACGACAAGTCGGTCAAATGCTCTTCCAACCCCTCTAACCCCCAGCTTTCATGGCTTGGCAATTAATGTTTTTTTTAGGGGAACCTTCATATTATCCAGCAAAAACATTTCTGTGCTTGGGCCAACGCCATGATTTGGTCGGGGTCAGGACTATGATATTGACGTGAGTTGAGGAGTTTCAATCTTGTTGCATCTATCGGGTTTCCAAACTTTTATTGATCCTAGGCACATATTTTACATAAAAAAAAAAAAGAAAAAAAAAGAAATCAAAATTTCATAGCACGAGCCAAACATGTCAATCGAGCTCATAAGTGGACTCGCTGGCATAGATAGAGGAGCAAAGACTCGCTATTTACAGTCCACAAACATGACTGAGTGAACTTGGTATGATTTGCCGCGGCACACCCGACGATCTCTCAAGGAACAGCGGGCGGGGGTCGGGAACGGAAGACCTGCGTCACTGCATCAACATTGCTGATGAACAAAAGCGTGCGGTGCACTCGAGCTATCCATCAAAGACGCGGCCACTTACTGTCTCTCCCGTGTCGTTGTGGTTATTGGTCACCTCCAACTTTCTCTTCCTGGAGGGCGGCGCCTGTGACTCCTCCGCCACCACCTCCTCCGCCACTGTGTTGGCGGGCACCGCCAGCACTACACACACACGCAACAGACTTGCTCAAGTCACACTTCAAATCCGTGGCTACATCGGCGGACCGAGCCTTGGACCCCCCAAGCCTCTGCTCGAGTTCTCCTGTTTTCGTCAAGTCGCAAGCGTGCGGTCATACTTTGCTGTCCATGCTGCATGGTGACGAAGAAGGGCTGCGACATGCCTCCGGTCGTTTGCAGGTTGCCGTGTTGGTCAGTTACGATGGTGATGACCCTCTGGCCTCCCTCGTTAACCACAGCGGCGTGCTGGATGTTGCCGTCCAGAGCATTGGCGGCCATCGCCTCTTCGGATTCCCCTGGAAGGCAAAGACGAGAGTCACGGCTCGCCCGCGTCTCAAACTTTCGGAGACCGACAACGTCCATACCGGTGCCGGCCTTGTTGAGCAGGTCGGCCAGGTTGACCACACCCCCTTGGATGCCCTGGATGATGAACTGCGGCTGGTTGCCACTGTTGCTGGATTCCACGTTCATGCTCACCTGGTTCATGTTCACCTGGTTCTGCATGCCCTCCTACACACGCGCATGCACACAGAAAGGGACAAGGGCAGAAGCGAGACGTGAGGCCGGAAGTCGCCGGTAGCGGCGGCGGGGAAGCGCGCGACTGACCTGCAGCAGCAGCATGAGCTCCGTGTTCTGGATGTCGACGGCAATATCGAAGGGCGTCTTCTCAAACTTGCTCAGCGCGTGCACATCAGCGCCGTGCTTGATAAGCGTCTCCACCACACCGTGGTGGCCGTGCTGGGCCGCCCAGTGCAGCGCCGTCATCTTCAGCATGTCTTTGGCGTTGATGTCAGCGCCACTCTGGAGGCGAGAGAGCCAAACAGTCAGAGGCGGCGAGAGGAACTTTTGCACTTGAAACAATCGTAGCTTAGCTTTTTCTATCTGCTAGCCCGATACTTGCGCGACCGTGTGCAACTCTTTATCCCACTTGCGTCGAAGACCCAAGAACGCGAGCGCTCACCCTGACCAGCAGCTCCACTATGATGGTGTGCCCCTCAGCAGCGGCCATGTGCAGAGGTGTTCGGTCCACTTTGGTGCGAGCGTCGCGACTGACGCCCGCTCGCAACAGGACGTCGGCGGTGGAGTAGTGGCCGCGCTGAGCAGCCAGATGAAGCGGCGACGTCCCCAGCTGTGCGGGGCAGAGGTCACGCGCTCGGACTTGCTTCTTTCTGTCAAATACTCGAGCACTGGGACGATTACTCACCCAGTCGGTGGTGAACGGAGCTCCGTTGGCCATCAGGTTCCTCACCTCGTCATCCAGACCGTTACGTGCCGCCTCCAGCAGACGCTTGCCCAGGTCTACCAGCGACATCTGATGCACAACAGCAAACAGGGCTGCTATTCAAATGTTTGCAGGAGATGTGGCTTTGGATGCGTCTATTTGGGTTCTTTTGAATGCCACCCAATTCGATTTGGACTCTTTAGGCTCACAGCGTGACAAATAGTTATACATTTCCTCCACTGTCTGTTTATTCAATCAAGGGGTGGATATTTATTTCTTTGGCTTGATTTTTATTTACAGCCCTAATAAAATGTTTGGGAGTTTTTGTGGTGTCCATTTGGTCCCTATTCATTTCTCAGGGTGGCCCGTAACGGACATACCAAGATAAACATCGTTCAATTGCCAACAAAAGAAACGTCAACAGCGCCATCTGTCGAGACAGTGCCGCTAACACTCGATTGAGCGCGCGCTAAAGTCGGGGTGGTGCAATTTAAAATGAACAACTTGAAATTACTTGTTCAAAGCGATCCTGGTGTTTGTTTGATTTGCAGAAACGGAAGAGCAACTTTAGAGAGAAAAGTTAGCACCGATGCTAACGGGGTGGCGGCGTCCGATAATGGAAGCCGTTGACCACCATGGTGAGCAGTTCGGAAAGACGAAGCTTCTATCGCCGGGCCGAGTAGCCATTTTACGCGCCTTGCGGACAGAATAGAGTCCGCCATGTGCCACGTATCCCCCCCTCCGAACTTGTAAACTACAAATCAGCCAAACCCATGTAGATAGCTCCGAACATGTAGTGTACAACGGACAGGAAACCGTTTAATATAAAGTTGTTGGTTTTCCGGGGGAAGTCATCAAGAAATTTCCTATTTTACACAGGGAGAAAAAAAACTACTTCCACATCCGGTTAGCTAGCTTTTCTTGCAGAGTGCAGCGTCGAGGCGCTTCGGTGGCGCTTTTGCGGCGACACTTTCGAACATCATACGCTTAACACATGCTGGCTGGCTGTTGGCGACAAAAGGGAAGACGTGCTTTTATCCCCCGGGTGATCGAAAAGCGACTCACCGTGTCCAGGTTTGGTGGCAGCCTCAGGACGTCTGCCGATGTTAGCTAGCTAGGAAGCTAAAGACAGCAAAGGGCTTCGTAGTCCGCGATTGCGAGTCGGTACTGAACACAACTGGACGAACAAGTTGCGATTTTCAACGGCCACTTTTTAAATATTTGTCTTTGGGCACCAATCGACGCATGCTTGCCTCCGCCAAATTGTTTACTGGCCAAAAGTAAGACAAGGAGACGGCTGGAATATGCCCGGATGTTGTGAGGCAAGCATCCAAATTAAAAGTATCAAGACGTTTGCTGTTCTCACGTTGCGACTAGATGCATGAAGTATTTAAAACACAATTTGAATCTATCATATATTGAACTTTTAAAATTGTAGTCTTGGTTACGACTGATAAAATCTCAGTAGCTTGTGTACGGCACCCATTGTTGATCTTATTTTGAAATTTACGATCAAGGGTGGACGCCATCTTGGTGTAAGGCCTCGTCCAAATTCTCAATTTTTGCACCCTTGCACGTTTCCTTTGAGGGGGGGGGGGGGGTGCAAGTGCGTAGGTTTTTCAAGATAGTGCGCCGTCGCCGCGCCCCTTTCAAGTTGTAAGAGCGTGCAAGCGGCTTGGTGAAGATGTGCCGCTATATTCATGCATCATATCAGCTGGAGAAATAAATAAAATGCTTTGAAAATACGACATTTCTTTATTTCTAGGAAGATTGTGTTGAAGGTTTGCTCATACTGGAGTCAAAATATGTTGTGACAAACGAGAACAAACAATGGATCTGAATCTGCTATGTTTGTTGTTGACATTGGCCTCGAACGCTTTGAGAATTCACGAACAGCTGCCGTTGCAGCAAAAGAAAATCCATTTCATTGTTGTTGCCATTGTTTGGAACATTCAAATGACAAAAATGTTTATTTTGTTCAAGGGCTAAAGCGTGAGACTGATCAAATCAGCAGCATGAAATAGGCAAAAACGTAAACACATCTTAAAAATATATGAAAACAACAGACTTTTGATTTGGGACAAAAAAAAGACAAAATCATTAAAGCAATGAGGTAATCTCTCAACCTCAGAAGTGGAGTTGTAGTTTTGCAGGCTCAGACCACGACATGCAGCAACTTAATGACAACATGTCAGCTTTTGTAACATGCTTCATCTGGGTGGGGCAGAGGGCGGGGCTCAGAGCAGCAGGTTGAGGTCTGCCAGCAGAGCGTCTATATCAGCGATCGGATCTCTCCAGTAGTTGAAGGACGAGAACTCGCTCAACTCCTGCTCCTGCACGCAGCGCATCGTCATTGCTAACACATATGACCTTTGACCATCACGGTGTTCTGTGAACAATGACACTTTTGGTTGGTTGGTCTAATGGGAACGTTTCCTCATGACTAATTTGTGTTGTGCCTCAATATATATTGGGCGGTATTGCTCTTGGTGGTGTCTTTAGCCCCGCCCACTCACATGTTCATCCCGTTTGATCAGCCCGTCTCCTTGGTTGCAGGGACCGTCGAGCAAGCCGAGATCACGCAGCTCGGAAAGATCCAGGGCCGGAACGGGCTGCCTCCAGTAAACGAACGAGTCATACTGGCTACTCGATTTCTCCATCATCGTTGACCTGCAACAACACAGACAAGCGCTCGCCAGTCGGCATCAACCGCGGCTTATGAACAGATAAACGATGGACTGGTTGCCAGTCAATCACAGGGAGGCAGTTGTATTTACTCATGTATTAATTTTTTTATGTGCCTTTTCGCTTCATGCTCTTTGTCTTAATTGTGAAAATGGGCGCACAACAACAAGCTTACAATTGTGAGAACAGATTGAGCACATTTGCTCACAAATGCTATTTGTTCTCTGGACTCATCATGACGGTGCAAGATAAATCAATCAATTTCATTCGAGCGGTCGCCGTTCGCATCTGCTGCCGTTCATTTTAAGGCGTTGACCGGAATAATAAATAAATAAATAAAAGACAGTTTCACAAAGATGACAGCAAAAAGCTTAGAGCGTTATCCAATTAATGTCAACGTACACACTTGATTTCATTTCTCTCTTTCATGTCAAGGAACAGGAGGCGATATTTTCTTTTCTCACGTCATACCGTTGAATTTTCGCGTATTGAAGCAATGAACAAAATGAGGATATTCGTCACCGCAAATGTCTGAATGAATTTCTGAGACAATAAAAACGGTAAATCACCTTCTTCCAGAGTGCAAATACGCTTGAATGTTGTCTGTCGTCTTGTGCTGATTTGCTGACGATAAAGATGCCAGATGCTGCAGTGGACGACAGGTTGAGGATGATGAGATTTGGGCCCTGTTCAAATACTCGCACTCACGCGTTCTAGTTGGGGGGAATCAAGTGTGTAGGGTGTCCGATGTGTCCGAAGTGCGTGTTTGTTCTACACTTCAGCCAAGAACGCATCGTATCCTGTTTTACCCACAATTCATTGCGGATTTGACGACAATTGAGGGAAAAATTATGCTCTTGCTAAAAAAAACAATATTCTCCATAATTGCGTAGAGGCCAGAATTAGTGCAATAGGGATCTAAAGTTTCCATCAATTATGATTTTTTAATCAATATTAGAAAATAATTCTACCCCTCGTGGAAATATAGTAAAGGGATAAGAAATTGTGTTCTTTTGCCTTTTATTTCTTATTACTGGTAGATTTGCAGACTGCAAACGCACATGCGCAAGGCAGTCGTCATTTATTTTTTTGGACCTTTTACTGTACTATAAATTACTTTAATATGATGAAGCGTCTTCGCGTATGTGCACATGAAATGTCGACGTCACTGAGGAGCTTTTGGGCCGGGCTACTGCAGCGATGATCATAAAGTGCCGGAAGGGGGCGACGTCGGTGTTGGTGTTCGCTTGGGCGGGAACCGGGAGGCGGGACTTCCTCCTTGAGGACCGCGCCTCAAAAAGAAAAAAAAAGAAAGGAAAAGAAGAAAACCCCCCTCAAGAAAGAAAGACTGTGACATCGAGTCAGTGAGCCAGAGAAACGAGTTGAGCGTGCAGTCACTTCAAGTCCGTTTCTTGGTGAGTCATTTTTGTTTTCTTCTTTTGTTGCTCACCCTGCAATGTGTCAAAGTTCAGATGAAGGGAACCGTTTGAAGGCGTTAATGATTGACAGCTCGTAGTTTGGCAGCTCTCAGATCAGTTTGCTTGTCGCGAAACAAACTCATTTGCCTCGCTTGCATTTGTTTGCTCTTAACCCAGGATAAAGTTCAGGGGCAGGCAGTTTCAGTTAAAGTTAGTCTCAACTACAGAAAAATGTTACATTTTGACTCAAGTCAGGGCCCCAATATTATTGGGGCAAGGGGGCGGAGTCACAGTGAGCTGAGTCAATTACAAGCTTGCTCATGGGGAAAATTTAACTTTTGGAAAATGGTTTCCACTCTCTTTTAGCTTCATTGAGGAATGTCAGAGTGAATGCTTGATCGTGTCCCACCATCGGCTAGCTAGCGACCAGTCCAGGGTGTAACGGGCCTCTCGCCCAAAGTCAGCCGGGATCTGCTCCAGCTCACTTGAGACCCAGATGAGGACAAACGCAACACAAAATTAATACTGTCACGCACGCATGCGGTCCTATGCCGTCCCGACCTTTGTGACCATGATCACTCAACCCCCAAAGCAGCGGCAAGCCGCATAGGCAAACGTCTGCAAACGTGTTGCTGCTCCCTGCGGCGTCGATGGGAACATTCCTGTCGGCGAACGTGAAGCTGCTTGTCGCTCGCGCATTCCTGCTTTATCATCCGCTTTGAGCTGCTGGGACCAAAAGCAGTGCACTGTTTGCTTGAGTGCATCAGAAACTCGCTCCTAACTGGAAACGCCAACGTTAAAGCTCAACTTGTGTGTTTGCAGATCCAACAGCTGTCTGGCGAGTGGTGGCCGGGCCAGACTGGGCCGCGCCAATCGGCCTTCTGGATGTTCCCCGACTAGCCGCTGGCCGGCAGGGCGACGGCAGAGCGCAGCCAGGCGGGCGTCAGCATGAGCGAATTCTGGCACAAGATGGCCTGCTGCGTCATGGCCAAAGCGCCGCCGGTGAGACACCGCTGTGTTGCGCTAGCCTTTTTGTCCTCAGCGGGCTTGGCTGTGTGTGGTTTCGCCTCGTTGGAGGCAAACTGGACCAAACAAAGCCCAGTTTAAAGTCAGAACTGGTCAATAGCGACGATGACGTTCATCTTGCGAATGGACGTACCGGATGCCGCTGACAGCGACGCCGCTTCTATTTTTAGACTTTTCTTTTTGGCCTGCCGCAACAACAATAGTGGCGCCGATGACCTCGCTCGCGGGGGAGCTTGACGGGACTTTCCTTTGTGTCACGGGGCAGGAAAAGCAAGCGGCGGGCCTCCGTGACTCGTGAGCAGCTAGTCGCCTAAGGCGTCCGACGCCGTTAGTCACATCGTGTTCTGTTTGCGGCCCGACGCAAACAGACCAAAAGAAGAAAAGTTAGCGTGTCGCTCACCTGTGCTTGCGTTTGTGCAGAAGAGGAGGAGGCGGAGGATCGACCGCAGCATGATCGGCGAGCCCACTAATTTCATCCACCTGACGCACATCGGCTCAGGAGAGATGGCCGACGGACTCCAGCCGGTAAGCGCAAGCCCGCCTACATTGGCACCGCCGGGGGCCCTTCACCCTCTCTCTCTCTGTGCACAGTCGGGGTCTGTTCAGGAGCAGATGAGCTCCAAATGCCCACAGTTGAACGGCAGGAACAGCCTCTTGTAGCCGGTAAAGCACCACCATATTTTTCCGGTCTTTCTTTCCTCTTATACATCAGCCGCACGTTGACACTCGTTGTGTTTGTCAGGTGTCTCGCGGTGCCGAGAGTCCTTTCCGCCGCCGATCCCGGGAGTCCCAGCGTCCGTCCTTGAGGGGGCGCTGGGGAGCACGCCATCTTGGCCAAAAGCGCAGAGCCTCCGGTCATACAGGTTTCAGTTTGACGCCGACCGACTCGGAGGGACGAAATGATGTTACCGTTCGAGGATAAAAACACACATCATTGGACTCGGCTTCGCCCGCTCGCTTTCTGCACAATTGCCAGCGTTTGTTGCACGTCAAGTTCTCGGGATGCTTTGAGCTTATAGGACATCGCAATCATGCGACCTGAGCAATGACGTCGCAGTCTGATGCACTGGAGGACTTCCTCTTTTTAAGACTTTCTGGATCACGTGACTGCTTCCTGACAAGCCATGGACAATTTCAGGCCAGAAAATGGCAGTATGTGACCAGATGAAATGAACTTTGGCCTCGACAGAAACTCAGGGTGACCAGATCATGTGACAACTCTCTCACACACACACACACACCCGTGAGGTTTTGCTGACATGCCATCCACATGCTTGCTACGCTAAGCTCCACTCGCTCGCTTTGTGACTGATAAATAAAACCACGCTTCTTTCTAGCAGTGCATTGTTAAAGGATTTGGCGTAATGACATGAAATGGAGGCATTTGTGCGTATGTGTGTGTATTTCCAAAGTTTTCCCTGTGTGTGTGCGAGCAAATCACACCACTAAAGGGCGCCCGCGCAGCACACTTGTTGTGTAGTGAGCCTCGTCACCGCGGGCCAACGAGAAAAACAAGTCCAGTGGCATGTTCCCGTTTTCGGACTTTGCTCAGCAGACCTCCTCATTTCCTTCCTGCACGCCTGCCTTGGCTTCCCGCCTCCTTCCTGGCCACACGCTCATACATTTCCTGTACTATGAATGGCTGCAGTGTTTCCTGAGGAAGGTGCTGGCAGGTCCATCTGCATGCACAATGAACAACTTCAGTAAAGGCGTTCTCTCAAATATGAAGAAAGCGCTCTTCTTTACATTTAGTCCCTCCACCAAAAAAAAAAAAAACTACACAAAGACTGCAAAGGCGCATTTTATCTGGTTTAGAATATTTATTTATCTTTTTTTTTTTTTTTTACCCTAAAAGTGCTTCCCCCCATAATCCGGCTGCGCGTAACCATGTAAATTGATGTTTTGAATTACTCAGTCGCCCTCCTGCGGTGAATGTGTGAAGCTCACGATTAAACCATTATCAATATAAACATAAACGTTATTGAACGGTGAGCGCAAACCTTAAAACATTTGGAAAACAACACGCAACTATTGATGCCCAAGACGTTGGGATGTAAATGACATTTGCTTGATTTAATTTACGTGAATAATTTAAAGGCGTTTGGCAATACATAAGTTCAAGTTTACTTTATTGTCAAAAATCCTATGTAACAGGGTTAGCACAGAAGTTTGAAATTGCGTTTGAGCAGTCTCCAATGTGCAGTTTAACTAAAAACATTTAAATAAGACATTGACATAAATCTCTTTCTTTCTCACACACACATACACACAACACACACAACACACACACACACAGCTAACTTACTCATACTGAATTTACAATTCTTTCTCTGACATATTCATTCACAACATAAACACAGACAATGCACACTTACACATTGCAGTCATTCAAACACTAACATGCTGATAAAACATGTGCAATACTATACAATAAAATACTCTCTCTCACATTCACACACACGCACACACACACACACATGGTGTGTAATAAGAGTATTGACATAATACAGACATAACACCCCCCCCCACACACACACACACACACATACATACACAGCAGCAGAAGTACAATCAGTGGTCATAGAAGTAAAGTGAAAAAGTGTAAATCTGTATATAAGGTGCAAGAGTAAAGTGCCAAGTGGCATGGTGACTTTGGAATGTTCAAGTGGTTTTCCTCAGTGTGTTCATGAGTCTGATGGCTTGAGGAAAGAAGCTGTTACTCAGTCTGCTTGTGCGGGACCGCAGGTTGCGGTACCGCTTCCCTGATGGTAGAAGGGAGAACAGTCTGTGTGCAGGATGAGTAGTGTCTTTGATGATGTTCATTGCCCTCTTGGAACAGTGTGAAGTGTACAGTTCCTGAATGGATGGAAGGGGTGACCTGATGATCTTTTCTGCTGTCCTCACCACCCTCTGCAGCGCCTTTTTGTCTGCAGCTAGGCAGCTGCCATGCCAAACAGAGACGCTGCTGGTCAGGATGCTCTCAATAGCACCTCTGCAGAAGGTGGTGAGTGCAGAGGTGGGGAGGTCGGCTCTTCTCATCCTTCTCAGGAAGTGGAGTCGTGTCTGCGCCTTCTTGACCAGCGCAGTGATGTTGGTAGTCCATGAGAGGTCATACAGATAATTATCAGTGATGTGCACTCCCAGGAACTTTGTGCTTTTCACAGACTCTACTGCACTGCCGTTGATGATGAGTGGGATGTGTGTTGGTTGTTTCTTTCTGAAGTCCACAGTGATTTCTTTTGTTTTGTTTACGTTGAGAAGCAGATTGTTCCTATCACACCAGGTGATGAGTTGCTGTACCTCCTCTCTGTATGCTGAGTCATCGTTGTCTTTGATGAGGCCCACCACTGTTGTTTCATCTGCAAATTTGATGATGTGATTCGTTTCAAATCTGGCAGAGCAGTCGTGGGTCATCAGCGTGAACAGCAGGGGGGATAGCACACATCCTTGCGGCACACCGGTGTTTATGATGGTGGTCGCTGAGGAGTTGTTTCCGACTCTGACTGTCTGCGGTCTGTTCGTTAGAAAGTCCAGCAGCCAGTTGCACAGTGAAGTGCTGACGCCTATTGTACTCAGCTTATTCACCAGATGTTGGGGGATGACTGTGTTGAACGCAGAGCTGAAGTCAATGAACAGCATCCGCGCGTGACTGTTTTTGTTCTCCAGATGAGCCAGGCAGAGGTGGAGTGCTGTTGCTATGGCGTCATCAGTGGAGCGCTTGGGGCGGTAGGCAAATTGGTATGGGTCCAGAGTAGTGGGGAGGGTGGATGTTAAGTGGGCCTTCACCAGTCTCTCAAAGCACTTCATCATGATGGAAGTGAGTGCTATGGGTCTGTAGTCATTCAGTGATGATGCTGGTGACTTCTTGGGTAGTGGTACGATGGTGGTAGCTTTGAAAATTGCTGGTATGATGGCTTGGTTCAGAGAGGTGTTGTAGATGTCTGTGAGGACATCAGTGAGTGAGTCTGCACAGTCTCTGAGCACGTGCCCGGGTATGTTGTCTGGACCTGCAGCTTTCCTGGGGTTCACCAAACAAATCTTTGAAGAATCTGCTGCATTTGAGAATCGACCCTGCCCCAATTCTGGTGTTTATTTTTTTTCTTGTAAATAAGAGGTAATGCAAACATATGGCATTGTGCTGTCAAACAGACAGTTTGACCCTATTTCACTTTAATTATGCTTTAATACTAAGAATGCTCCTGATCCTCTCAATTATCTATTCTTGAAATCATCAAGAAAATAATAAAAAAGTCATTTAAATCAAGCGCAGGCATTGAATCAAGTAAGCAACAAAGACACAGACACACAGATTTGAATTTTCAACATTTTTGGGGGGTTTTCTTTTTCTGTTTGGTTTCAAAATAAAGATCACACAATTGTTTAGAGACAATCTACAACAGGAGTTACAAAAAATAGTTGCCCAGGCAAGTAAGCATACACAGGTTTTTGTTAACTATACACATATGGTTACAAGGTGTGCTCATAGTAGTAAATATACACAAGGTGGCTTTTTTCTACTTTTTTTTTTTTTTTTTTAAACTTCACCTCAGAAAATGGCTGCCTTTCATCTCTTTTCAACCCCCCAAAAAAAATCATGGACAAGTATGATACAGCACTTACAGCACTAGAGAAATAAGGGGGGTATCTCCTCTGTACAAGTCATGTTTTCTCCCACCAAAAGTGAAGCTTTTCTATTAAAAAGATTTAAAAAAAAGTGTAAAAAAACAAATGAAGTCAGTAGGAGATTTTTCTTTTTAACTTAAGCAGATAAAACCAAGCCTGGTGCGATTTTTTTGTACAAGTACTACACTGTATAGATATAGAAAGGGGAAAACAAAGCAAAAAGCTAAACTTGATATTACAATTTACAATGTACAATAACTCATGTCACAAACCAAAAAGTGAGAATTTACACTGAAATGCACAGGTAAAGTTTTTTCCCCCTTAATTTTTTTATCATCATACCAAAAAAGGGCGGTAAAGCACTTTTACATTACAAGGGTTTACAAATGTACAAGTATACAGTCAGAAGTATGCGTGGTCACTACTAGGGTACATTATAGATACAGATTCAACATCAAAAACCAGAAAAAAACCTACAAAGTTTGTATATATATATTTATATATATATATATTCATATGTACTGTATATGCAAAGATTCTACACCAAGTATACATGTTATATTTATAGAAGCAAGACCAGAAAACTCCCATGCTAAATGACGTGTAGGCTGGTTAGCTCGCGTGTTCGTGTGCACTCCTCTACAATTGGCCGACAAATTAAATAGACATTCCGAATAGTGGTAGGGAGCCAAAAGTTAAATAGGGGGTGGAGAAAAAATAAAATAAAAATTATAATGGGAGAGGTGGAACAGAACCCCGAGGTCAGCAGGCCGGGACTATTGGAAGAGTTACCATGGAAACTGAGGGACTGTGGAAAGGTCTGGGGGTGGTAATTCTTGAAGGGGTTACGACCATATTTGAGGGGTGGTGGTGCCGGGGGTTACATGATGCCATTGGGGGGCACGCACAGGGGTCCCAGGTCCACGCCGTTCTTCATGTAGTACTTCTCCAGCTTGGCCAGGATGTGTTTGCCGTACGTGTACTTCCGCAGCGTGGAGATGTGCGGCCGGATCTGAAAAGCAAATTTGGGGGGAAAAAAAAAAACAAAAAACAAAAAAATCGGTCACTCAAAATTTTCTCTCAAATAAAACTCTTTTAGATTGAGACATTGTTTCATCTTTCAGAATTCAAAAACAAACATCGGATGTTCTCGTGGGCTTTTGCCTTGCATATTTTTTTTGTCCATCTCGCGCACCTTGTGCATGACGATCTTGCGCTGGGTGGGCTCGGCCACGTCGATCATCTTCTGCACTACGTAGTTGGCGTACTGGTCCTTCATCATGGTGTATAAGGCACTGTGGGGGCCCTCAGTCAGGCTGCACACTTCGTCGATCAGCACCGCTCGCTCTGCCCGCGACGCGTGCGTCACGCACTTCTCCACCACGTTGCTAATGGACAGGAATAGTTTTTTTCATTTTTTTTTTTCTTTTCCATTTAAATGACAGTGGCAGCTTGGCTTAGAAAATGAGAACACGGGCAAGGAGCATGACAAGCAGCACTCCCGCCTCCACCACTCTCTAGACCCCGCCCCCTCAAACCCACACACTGCTGCCGCCGCCGTGCGCTACCTGGCAAACTTGTGCTGGCTGAGTCCTAGCACGTTCCCTCTGATCTCCGCCACGATCTTGCTCTTATCTTCGGCTCGGCCGTGCTCCAACACATGCTGGATGACGTAGTTGCCGTATTGGTCCTGCACGAACAAACGCAACAAAGGGTTTGAACCTCGCATGCTGCTCCAATGTGGAGATGTGAAGGTGCGAGCGGACCTGCACAAGCTGCTCCGTGTGCTGGTGGAGCTCCTCCAGGATGGGCAGCGTCTGCTCAGGCAAGCAATGCTCCAGGATGCGCTGGATGACTCGGCAGCCGTACGGATGAGTGGACAAGGCGAACACCTGGTGCAGAAATCAAACGCTAGCTGCACTTATGCTTCTCATGTACAAAGTATTAGGAGGCTGCTGCGGTTTGCGTTGCCATAGCGACACCGCGCAAGCGGCTACTACCTGTCCCTTGAAGGCGTCTATGATGAAGTGCAGCGCATGCGGCTGCACACACTCAATGCACTTCTGCACCACATGGTTGCCATTCTGGTCCTTCACGCACTTGAGCACGTGGCCGTCCAGCTCGCGCACCATCTCGCTCTGACAAAAGATGAGTTACCGTTTGCGAGGAATCAAAGTGCCTCCCAGCAGGCTTTTTTTTTTTTCTTTTCTAGGGCTTAATTGTGGCCAACAAATAGCAGCGCACTTTGAACACCCTTGGTTGCTATTTTAAAGCCCAACTCTACAAAACCATTTTATTAAACATACTTTTCTTGACATAGAGGAAGACCTATGAATGTGTACGATTTTGTGCCATTTTTTTCTCCCCTTGCCGTTTTAGGATTATTTGTGACTCTGTCAGAACGAAAGCGCGTCATACTCACAATGACCTGCTGATCGGACGGGATGAACTCCAGCGCCTTCTGGATGACTCTGCAGCCGTACATCTGCAGGGCCAGCGACAGGACGTGGCCGCGGATGCGCTCAGCCAGCGCCAGCTTCTGGTCCAAGCTGCCAAACTGCACATGAAATGAAGTTTACGTCTCGTGCTATGCTACGAAAAAAGACAGCCCAAAGTACGGTGAGGCATACCTCAAAGAACTTCTGGATAACATAGTTGCCAAAGACGTCCACCATCAGCTGGTAGGCGGCCTGCAGGATTTCACTGAAGACAAGCTGGCGCTCAGCTGGACTGGCTCGTTCTAACTTTAACTGAATGAACCTGCGCGAGAAGTTGACTTAGCATGTTGCTAATATCCTCAAAGACTGTCAAATATTACAGCAGCAACAAGCAAAACGCAAATGTCGCTAAGTGCTAACCTGCTGCCGTGCTGGTCCTGACTGAACTCCATGATGTGTCCGGCGATGTCGCGGAGCTGCAGGTTGGGGTAGCGGTTGTTGCGGAAGTCCTCCAGCAGGCGGCTGCGTCCTGACGGCATTACATCCGACATGCCGTAGCGTAGCCGCGACGACGGGAACAGCTGACTGCTGGGGGAGAAGAGCGACGAGCCCGAGCTGGCGGCGCTGCGGTACTTGGCCTCGGCGCCCGGGGCGGCCGAGATGAACCGCCCGCTCCCGTTGGTCAGGCCGCCTGTGAGGCGGCATCAGACACAGGCGTAAATTTAACTGGACCCAAAAAGTCAGAGAACCCGAGTTGTGTTGTCGCCGACCCTACCCAAATTGAGGTTGGATGAGGAGCTGTGGTTTGAGAGTGAGGGCGGTGGGGTAAGCGAGTGGGACGGGCCCTGGTTGGGTAGTGGCATGCCCACCGGGCCGGGTGAGGGGCTGAAGCCCAGCGTGCCGTTGTAGAAGCCGCTGTGGCCGATGGGCGTGAGGCTGGAGGGTGTGCGCTTGTACAGCTCGCTATTGCCTGTTAGTGAGTCCCGCCGCGAGCCGCTGCCACCGCTAGAGTTGGCCACTCGAGGGAGACAACCACAACAGCCTGGTTAAGTTAACCCTAGTCACATTATTTTACAGAATAGCAGAAGCCACCAAAAAAAAAAAAAAAAAAAAAAAAAAGGATAGTACAAGGTGACATGACATCACAAGGTTGTTGCTACCTGCAGTGCCGAAGCCTCCCAACGTGGCCCCCAACGTGGCGCCCAGGGACGAGGAGGCTTGCTGGCTGAAGCCAAGGGAAGCGGAACCCGGGCCGGGCTGGCCGGAGCCCTGTGAGAAGAGCGAGGAGCTCTGCGAAGACGAGCTGAGCGAGGACGAGCCGTAGAAGGAGCTGCCGCCCAGAGGGCCGCCTCCGGGTCCACCCTGCTGCTGCTGCTGGTGCTGCTGGGACGTCATGGCACGGAAGGGGCCGTTGGCGCCGCCGCCCAGGCCGCCATTGGCGCCGCCCGCCGAGGCTGCCGCAGCAGCAACTGACAAGAGCAAACGTACATATTTAATTGTCTGTGGCTCGCTTTGAATGTTACAATTATTTTATTTTCACTTGAAATAATGTGAGGGTTGAGCCGTCTTCACCATCCTTTACCTGCTTGTGCGGCAGAAGGCGATATGATGACAGAAGCGGGCGCCATAAGACGAACGGGGCCGCTACGAGCTCCAGTGTTGACCACCAGGGCGCCTGTTTGGTCGTAGTAGGCTGCCGGGGCCAGGACCGGGTAACCTGGCAGGGGAAGAAAAAAAAAAAGACGAGCAAAGTGAGGAAAACTAAAGAGCACTGTAAAGAAAACGATCGGTTAAAGAGACTCACCGGGCACTCCTGCAGCGAGCCCCTGCCCGAAGGCAAGGGCGGAGTTGACGGCCGCCGTGGCAACCAGCTGCTCATTTTGCTGGCCTTGCTGCCCCTGGCTGGGAGTTAAGGGACGCTGGTTGCCTCCAGCACGCATCACCTTGTGGGTGGAGAGAAAAATATTGGTCACGTCACGACTTCACGGTCTGAACAAACATTCGTATGGCCGACCTGCTGTTGGTTCTGCTGGCCCTGGTTTGCCGCCTGCTGATTGGCAGAGTTGTTGGCGGCAGCGGCCGCCTGTTGCTGGAACAGATTGGCAGGGTACACGCCCCACGGGGTGACGCCGTAGTATTGAGGAGGCATCACCGCCGGACCTACAAACACGCAATTCGTAAGTCTGCGAACTTCTCTACGTGGGTATCGAGCTGTGACACTTGCCGAGTGTTGCCGCCGCCGCGAGTCCCGCCGCGTAAGGGTCCGTACCGGGCGGGCCGGTGCTGATGATGTAAGGATTGGGGACAAAGGCAGGGGCCAGACCTGGAGACAACAGGTAGAACATCAGAAGCCATAACATCCAATTTCTTCCATTTGTGTGATCATTTGGGCTAAGTGTGACGTTTTCCTACCAATGTGTGGCTGCTGTGCCGCCGCCGCCAAGGCGTACTGCTGCTGCTGGGCGGCAGTCAGCTGCTGCACGGCCAGAGCGTTGTTTCTCTGGAAGAGCTGCCGCACAAAAGAAATACGTGAGCTGGGCCTTAAGATTGCAAAAAATAATCAAAAAGCAATCCATCCGTAACTGCTCAGCCCTCTCTGCTCATCGAGGAGTGGGGGGAGACTCGGAAGGAAGAGGATGTGCTCATACCTGCTGCTGGTTGGTGTAATCAAAGAGTCCCACGGTGGGCGCCGAGTCCATGGGCATCTGCGAGTTGTAGTCAAACTGCAACGGCTCCATCACCGACTCCATCTGGTCCATGGCAACGCCACCCTGGTCCACGCCCGAGAAGTCCTCGGGCGGTTTTGGGCCACCGCCAAGGGGCGTCAGCCCGTCCACGCCGACGCCCCCCGGACCGCCCAGCAGGTCCCCCTCTGGGCCTGGCGGCTGCATGTTGCCCGGCGGGCGGCTGTGGGAAGAACACGGTTGAGGCCTCAAACGTCGCTTGGGCGGAGAAGCTTCTGATGAGAGACGTACCCGAAGTCTTTGACGTCGACGTCCAGGCCGTTCTGCACGGCCAGACCGTTTGGGTTGATGACGTCGTTGATGACATCAGCCTCCACCTCCGCCAGCTCTTTCAACTTTTCCGCCTCAAACGGCACCTTGGGCTTCTCCCGCTTGTCCTCCACCACCTCGCCGTCCCGCTGGCCCTGTGCCATAACACATGACAGAAGCTCCATACACTTGTATAAAAAAAATCTCAAACCTTAAAATGAATTCTTTGACAAGCAGGAAATCAGTCTACTGAGTGTAGTAAAGTAGCAAGAAGAGCTCCAAATGGCAGCGACTCACATAAGGTCCTTTTCGCAGGCAGGAGTCCAACTTGTCGGCGGGCGACGAGGAGAGCACATACTCCACCATGCTGACCCCCAGCCCGCCGCTCTCAGATCGTGGCGACATGACCGAGCCCACGCCCACTTCGCCGCCGTGGAAGCCTTGACCGGGTCGGCGTGACACCATGATGGGCTGTGACACCGAGTGGTCTGCGGGAAACAGGAGCGAGTCTTGAGTGAGGGAAGCGAACATCGAGTGCCGTTTCTTTCACGTTCAATGTGACAAAAAGATCCAAACATCTACCTGAGGCACCCCAGGCGCTGTCCCTCCACTGGTCTAGGAAGATGCCCTTCGGACCATCCTTACCGGAGTCGTCCGTCTCCCAGAATTTCTTGCCGGTGAGCAGCTGCAAGAAAACAAAGCCAGTGGAAAAAAACGGTTCAATAAAAACTTGGACAGAAAAGAAAAATCAATTGTGGGACAGATTTACACTGGATGCTTGCAAACAATTAAATCTACAGGGACGTGCAGGTGACAAAATGTCATTAATATAATAAATAAAAATAGCCCGGCTACACGAAGACAAAGACTCGTGTTTTTGTAAGGTAAAAATTAAGGCAAGGCAAAACTGTTGGGTGCCTTTCTCGTCTTTCCTCGAATCTTGTTTTTCCGGAAAAACAAAGGCAGAGTACGCATATCCCTTTGAAACTGTCCGCCAACTTCCACAAGCCCTCGATTTCCTGTTCATCAAGTCTGCGGTTAGCGTTCGAGTTCGTCCAGGGCCACCAGCCAGAAACAGCCCATGCCATTCGACGCCAGACTTAAAAAGTAAACCATTTTTCTTGTCTCACCTCTCCCATGGTGCGTCCCTCCAAAGCCAGAGCCTGGAAGTCGTGGTTCAACTCGTCCATGGAGCGCACCTGAAGACAAAAATCTGCATCAGCAAAATACATCGTGTGCTTTAAGAGTTGCTTTTTTTCTTTTCTGTAAACCCAAACGGTTAATTTAAGGGACTTTTTTTTCATACTTTGAATCAAAATTAAAATTAATCACGTTATAGAGCCAAATTAGTCGACAAAATCCATTACTCTCCCGGCACGGACTCGAATTGCGTCGATTGTCAAGGCACTGTTAGCACCTGACTGTCATGGATGTTGTCCCCAGTGGGCCAGCGATGTTTTCCGGGCTGCTCGCCGTGCTGCCGCTGGAAGAAGTAGTCCACCATGGCGTCGTCCTGGGAGCGTCCAGCGCCGGCCACACCCTGAGCGGACAAAATGGCGAGGTAACCAAGGTGTTTTTCGGTCGTTCATGAGAATCCCTTTGTTTAGTTTTGGGTGAGTTTGACAATGAAACAGCTTGCACACTTAATTAGAGAATTGTTAGGAAGGAATATCAACACACGGGAAATGTTTTCACCGAGAGTGTGACTTTTCGGTTGGATCGGCCTCACCTGCTGGCTGGGCGGTGCGGCCTGAGGCGTCTGCCCGGTGGGAGGGGCGTGTCCTCCGCTGCTCAGCACCACGGGCATGCTGCTGGGAGACGTAGTTCTATGGTGGGGGCTGAAGGAATCCTGCCAGAGTACCGCTTTCGTCTTCAGCACACACTGCTCATTCCACCACAGCCTGGAAGCAACAAAATAAGCGTTAAGCCATGATGACATCACCACGTGAAAGATAATTCTCAATTATGTCAGCATTTCATCAGGACTTTGAAGCAGGCAAACTGTACAATTGTCTTGCAATACAAATGCATCCATAAACCATCCATGCACAGGTTAAGCGCGAAAACAAACTAAGAGTCTTACTTTGAGTTTAATAATCAACTCAGACATTTCCCTACAGTATAACATGCTGAGCTAATTTCTTTTTCTAGCCTCTTCACACTGCACTTCATTCTGAAAGTATTTGATTGCAGGCATCGGTTTATGGGCACTCACCTGCACAATCTGATTAGAGCCAAAACAAAATGTCTGCCTTGACAATGACAACAATGCTCACTTTCTGATGCAGTCTGACAGATGGATGCTGAGCATGCTAACCCCCACCCCCAAAATAATGCATCACGCACAGGCCCTTCCGTCTTGTACAACCCCCTCTTTACCTTATCCCCTTTAATCTCTTACAAAAAAAAAAAAGACCCCACCAGGTTCATATTGGGCCCTGAAGTGCAGTGAGCCATATTGTTGCATTACATTAGCATGTTAGCTATCTCCAGACATACACGCCTACATTAGACAAAAGACACTAAAGTGATTGTAAAGAAAAATGGAAAAACACGATAAAATGATAAAAAAATCACCGCCCAAAAGAAGCTTTGATGCAAGTGTCAGGTGTTTTTGACGCTACAGCGACGAAGAGGCCGGTAGACAAACACCCGGAAATCCACAACAACTCGGGTCATTCACCGACATGACACGCTTGCGGTACCCGGAAACCAACACCGGGTGGGATGGTGTGGGTCTACCGGGCAATGTATCCATGTCATGTACCCACCACCGGCTCCATTTACGGGGTGTGACAATACACGTTAGCTTCTGCGGGCACTCACGTTTGTCTTCCCCCTTCCACGGCGGACATGACACAACAAAAGCAGGCAGAACGCGCACCGGCAACCGACGATCAATAACCGAAGCTTTCACTCGCTCGTATTCGGCCAGAAGCGAGTTTGGCGAGAGAAAGGACTCGCTCGCTCGCTTGCTCTGTCGGTGTCTAGCAACAATAACACGGCCTGCCCCCTCGGTCGGACTCCACAGTGCTTGCAGCCCCCGGTGAACCGGTGACCAAACATGGGCGCCAAAGTGTGTTTAGTAACAAGCGGCAGCCGCGGTGGTGGTGGTGATCGGCGGGACGGCCAGCCAGGCTCTCTTGCCGGTGTGCCGAACCCCCCGCGGTCGGACAGGTACTCGTGACGCGGGTGCTAACAAAGGGCCGCGAGCTGTCTGGAGCGGAAGACCGACACACAGGAGGAAAGGGGGGGAGGCAGTAAGCTCGGGAGGCGAGTCAGTTACGTCTCTCAAAAGACACCCCTTTAGCCCCATCATGTTGACAAGATCCGCACCGGTGCGTTGCTAAGCGGCGTGTCGAGGTATCGCGCGCTGTCAGCGGGCGGTACTCACCGGCGGAGAGGGTGGATGGTGACGGATTTGGGCCCCAGCTTCTCTCTGACGCCCCAGGATTTCACTCCGACAACATGGCGGCTCGGCGGAGGAGTAGGCGCGAGCGCTGCATGATGGGAAGGGACGGGAGGGCCGGGAGAGAGCGTGCGGTTCATTGCGCCAACCGGGGAGGGGAGGGCCGCACCGGGCCCGCTTTCTTTGTTCGGCTCTGTGTTGCATTTATGGACCTCATTCACGCCGTTAGTCAATGGAGGAATACTGTACCGAAGGGGGCGGTGGCATGTCCATCATGTTTTGTTTATCATACCATACTCGGTAAAAAAAAAAAAAAAAAAAGAGTCATTTAAATCAAAACAAAAACATTGCGGGTGGCTTCGGGGAAACACTGCCGCAAAGCGTTTGGGGGTGACGTAATGCAGACTGTTGCCATGGTAACAGTGTTTCCATCGACTTCGTATTTTTAGCATGAAAACAACCTGATGAGAATTTCAAATGTTATTTAGTTAAATTGCCATTTATTACAATAATGTCTGTCAATGCTAACAAGACAATAACTTAAAACAATTCATCTCAAAAGCCTTCATTGAAATGTCAAAATGAATCCAATGCGGACACAATTCTAATTTTTCATGTAGAAAGTGTCGTTTTTATTATTTCAAACGGTACAGTGCACCTTTACTTCAAGGTGTTCGCCTCATACCTGTCTCACTTCTTTGCTCCTCCCGTCTCCTGTTTGACAGACAAAAAGTGTCCGTGCCCGTTGAG
Source organism: Syngnathus scovelli (assembly GCF_024217435.2). Classification (NCBI taxonomy): domain Eukaryota; kingdom Metazoa; phylum Chordata; class Actinopteri; order Syngnathiformes; family Syngnathidae; genus Syngnathus; species Syngnathus scovelli. The sequence goes on from NC_090865.1 coordinate 6,635,758, forward strand.
ATTTTTGAGAGTGAGACCAACAAGAGACACAGGTATGAAGAAAAAAAGATACCCCCCACATCCCCTGGACACCCCAATGTAGGACCCTCTTTTTCTCATCCAAATCAATTATTGGCTTGTTATTTACATGCAGAGTTCCCCTCCCCCCGACACACTAATACGCGGTCCCAAAGCCATCTGCACCCGACCAACCCCACTAAGGTCAAATTCACCCTGGGCATCGGAGATAGATGCACATCGGTAAATTGTGAAACAGGGATGTTTGCCGACTGTTCGCAGACAGCTTTGGGATCTTAAGACTGCTCTAGTTTGACATCAACACATTCTAAAATGACAATGAGCCGTGCCTTATTTATTTTGTTTTTTAAATTACGTGACCCTCCCTCCCACAATAACGATGGTGCGAGGTGCAATCTGAAAGCACCATTTAATCCCGTGACACACACACACACACACACGCACACACTGAAGTACACTACACACATTTGTGTTGCTAGCTGGTAAAGATGTGTGTCGCCGGTGACTTTCTCCTTATTCCAGTTCATCCATCTGCCCGTCCATCCAACATGCTGGTTCATCCCTGAGCTTGGTACATTCCATTCAGGGATGGTAATCTTACTCAGGCGCACACACTCTCACACATTTTCTCCAAGGCGGGGGTAAGCAAGTCCTCTAACTACCTCGTACCATCTGTAGTGATGCTGTTCTGTTTTGCAAGTGTCCGTTAGCCAGCCCTGGAGGACGTAGAGGACAGTTAGGACCGCACAGAAGAAGCCGAGGACGATGGCCAGTCCCACTTACGTGTAGAGAGGCTGGAGCTGGAGATGCGAGGACTTCTGCGGAGGCTGATAGCCGTACGAGTCGAAACCTCCGATGAAGTCGACTTGGCGAGCGAGAGAAAGAAAGGATTCATTTTAGTTTGACAACCATGAAATGGCCAAGAGACTGCTCCCCACAAGGACAACAAAACGCCCGACCATGTGTCTCTTGTTCCATGTCACAGGCATTAAACGCGCAGATGGTTCACACTTAAGAGTGGAGGCGGGAATACTCTAATCACATGCTCGGATCACGAGGGAATCCCGGAAATCGGCCATATTAGAACCCGGACGACACTCAAGGTTTTCCCAGACAAGAAAGTAAAAAGACTCACAACTGTCCTCGTCATCCTGGAAGACTTTGCTCACGTAGCACGCGTACACGAAACCAAAAAGCTGTTGAAAAGCAAGCGAGTCAGAGATTACGGACCGTGTGTGGCGTGTTTACAGTCAGGCGTGTGCACTTACGGCCAGCAGGACCTGGACGGCCGAGCTCAGCACTTCGATGTACTGATAGTCCAGCAGGCAGCCGGAGACGGTGATGACGTGGTGGTCGTCAGGGGCCAAGTGTGAGTCCGGCACCATCGTCACCAGGCAACCGGGACCGTGCTCCATCCACCACGAGCGGTGCAGGGACGTGTTGAACGTCATAAGGAAGTCCCTGTCCTACACATATTCATAAAAAAAAAAATTATATATCAAAATAGCTCCTTTTCCTGAACTGACTTTTTTAGACTTCAGATTGGCTTGAATGGCTTTAGGGGTTGATGTTAACAGCGCCCCCTATTGCCTCAATATTGTTTTCCACTCATGTTTTTTTTTTCTCAATATTTTTTGTTCCCTCAACAAAATTCCAGTGAAAAAAAAAAAGTCTCACAACTCTTAACATAGCAAGCTGCCCTCTGGGTGAATCCTCTTGTAGATCATTGTCATGTCCGTATAAATATTATAAAGAGAACTTTGATGAGGCCGCCTCAGATGGAAGGTTCTGATGTAATGGCGTGCAAGGCTGTAATTGTTACATTCGTGTCTAATGGGGAAGGACTTCATCTTAACTTGCGGTTGTCTCTAAAATAGCCGATGGGGGGGAAAAAAACCCGTAAAAAGCGTGAGGGATGTGCCCCGAGCGACGTTGCAGTTGCTGGAATATGGTCCACTACTTTCAAAACCACCAGGGAAGAGAGGAAAAGAAGGGGGGGGGGGGGCACTTTGGTGTTCTTATTTTTCCCCTCGTCTTCGCTACTCTGCTTTTATTATTCAACACAAGAGCGATGCAATTGAAAAGGAGAACTGACCTGAGACAGGTTGCCCACCTCCAGGTAGAAGCAGATGATGAAGGAGTTCCAGCCCACCCACAGCACCAGCCACACTGCATACTACAAACACACAACAAGACCGCCCGCCTCAGAGTATGGTATTCGGAGGAGCCCAACTTGTCGGGCAGGTACTCACAAAGATGAGGTATCTGAAGCGGAACTGCGCCGTGCCGAACATGCCCAGGATGACGGCCATGATGTGCAAGAAGTTGGCTAGGATGGGCGCCCATTGGTAGCCCAGGAAGTCAAAGACCTGCCTTTGCAGGGCGGCCACCTGGGAATGGCCACGAGAACCAGAAGGTCAGTTAGCGACGCGCAATGCTGCGGTTGTTGCTACGGTAACTGCCCCCCCCCCCCCCGCACTAATAAGGATGTACGGGCCACAATCCCAACAATGGCCTCCGCCGCACACGCACACACACACACACACACACACACACGCACACACACACAAGGCCAGCGTCGCGGCGGGCTCATGTTACACGCTTACTACAAATTGGACAAAACAAAACAAAAATCTATTTTTAGATGCAAGGAGCGGCTAAGTTTAACTCCAGAATGGACACCAGATGGCAAATGGGGGCCCTCCGGAGCATGTTTGAGGGCTAAGAATTCACCCAACACACGCAGCTGCAGCTCAAAGCATTGACTGTACTAGACAAAAAAAAAAAAAAGTCTGATCAGCCGGCATGTAGCACGCCGCTTTAATTATACCCCCGAGCAGCAAACCTCAGCGAACATGGATGTGAGGCGTTTAAGGAAACTCTGCCTGTATCCACATAGAACTACGATGTACTGATAGCAGCTGAAATGCAATTTATGAGCCGTTCCTATCAAAAAAACTCCAAGAAGCAAAAAAAAGGGGTGTTTCTATCGCAGCCTTCGGAAAAGCGTCCATTTGCCGCATAATCGGTCTATCTTGGGAGATAACGCAATATCTTGTATGTAATCTCTTTGATTTATTAGTCTTACTATACTTGTAACAACACCGCCCTGCGTAAATCATTTTGATATCGGTTTTACCGGGAGCAACAACAGTTCTGGGCCCCCAACACATAAATACTCAAGATATCCAGCCATACGCTGGGCTTCAACCTGATTAACGTTGCAGTTTCCCCAAAGCAAATTTTCATCACCCAGTTGAAATCTGGATGTGCTTTGACTTGACATATTACAGGCTGCTTCTGTTCAAGTCAACATTGAAGGTCAAATGTCATTCAAACTGGATCCAATCATTTGACAGTTTACATTCATTTGACATTCCATTCAAACTGGATCAGCTCTGGTTTAAAACTGGCTTTGGACTTCAAAATGGAAGGATTGGTGTTTGATGTGACTCAACGTGTGTTCAATAAAGCAGAAGGCTGCACTCACCAGCTGCAGGGAGCATATGACCAGCAGCGTGCATCTCCCGTCGCACTTCCCCATCTTGGAGGGCTCGGCACGCGGCGTGGGGCCGCGCAGGCTCCGGGGGAAGGACGGTTCCCCGCTCAGATCCAGACTTGCCTGGCCGAGTCAGCTCACACCATTCCGGGGACCCCCCTGCCGCCTCCTTCGTCTTCCTCCGAGCCTGGACCGCCGCTTGCCCTCACAACCGGTGACCCATTTTATGCTAAAATTTTCAAATTATTTTCGTCTTCTTCCAGCGGTTGGAGGAGCCGGGCCCGCTGCGGTTAGACCACCAGCGATAAGCGAATCACCTCGGCCACACCTTCCAGAGGGTCTGGAGGAAGGAGGGAGGTGGAGTGGGGGGGGGGCATACACACACACACACATACAAAGGCACAAAGAGAGGTGGAAAAGTGTTATGATGGGCCCCAGGCTGCAGACAGAAATGAGCATCATATGATAGCGGGATCACACGGGGACGGCGGCATCGGAGGGAAGCCAGCCAGCCAGCCACCCAGCCAGCAAGCAGCGTTGCTTCGGTGGCTCCGGCCTGCCCGCCCGGCGACCGACGCACAAAGCAGCCCGTTGTGACTCACCACGTTCGAATGAACAACAATCGCGGCCCCCCTCGGAGGCTCCTGCGCGCACCACCTTCTCGTTCCGTCGTCTCCCTCCGACAAAACCGGACAGATCCCGTTTGGGGATTCCGGTGAGGGAGAAAAATACCAGGTTGCCTCGCTTCGTCTCTCCGCGCCGTCTTTTGTCAACAATCGGTGCCGGGGCGTGCAAAGGAGGAGCCGGAGGAGCGAGGGGAAAGAGGCGGGCGGGAGAGCGAGGAGGAGGCGACGGTGGTGGTAGAAGTGAAGCGGGGGGGTTGGGGGCTGGCCGTGGAGGCGACCCCCCTCGAGGAGGAGCTGCGTGTATACTACAGGGGAGGAGTAAAAAAAAAAAAAAAAAGGCAACAAAAGAGGAGAGGGGGGGAAAAAAAAGACGCACGCCGGATGGATGGAGCGAGGCGCGGCGAGAGCGCACCTTCGGATACTCGCATCACTTCCACTGTCATCAACTTATTACGCAATTAGAAAATGTCTTATACGTAAATAAACACTGCTGTAATATAAACCGAATATGTGAAATAAAACTGTTTGAAAATCTGAGATTAATTTGGGGGTTGACATCACGTTTAAATATTGTTTATACCATTTTCCGTTCAAACTGGATCCAATATGAATTAAACATTCGTTTCAAAAAGTGCATACAAATTGCATAAACATCGTAGCAAACCTGGATTACATATATTCATGCAGAAAGCTGAGACCGTCACCATAAAGCAAAATTGATTCCAAACCGGGTCAGATCTGGGATAAAATTAGTAAGCTACCTTAAAGACCACAAAAAGCACATTTACCTCAAAACTGCATACGCAACAGTGAATAAAATTGATAAACATTTGAGTTGACAGAGTGGTAGACTTATCCATTGCTGGTCAGGCAAATAATGCTTTATAATAAATATGCTTAATAATCATAATGTCAGTTCGTGCAGCCTCCAAACGACAAATTTATTGGTTTTAGCAACACATCATACACAAGCTCAGACCTGTTTTCTTTCCAGAACATGTGGATTTTATTAAAAAGACCCAATACATTGGGATTAAAAAAAAACATTGATGTTCTCAGGCACTCACTCAACTGCACACACACTAGGGCTGCACAATACATCGGAAAAGTATCAATATCGCGATATCGTCTGATGCAAAATGTATATTGCAAAGACATTTTCTTAAAGAATAGATTTTATCCTTTGTTCTTATTTTTATCAGTCAGCTTCAAACTTAAATGTACATTACCATCCCGTTCATTTTCCAATATTGTGCAACCCTAACACACGCGCAACGTTTGCTACTGAATCTCTCCCATGTAGAGTCGTTTGTCGCTGCCACCAGAGAGCACTGTGAAGACAAAGCAAGCAAAACGTTAGCAAGAAACAAAACAACAAATAGTTCATGAATATCTTGTAATTGCAACTTACTTCACCAATTCTCACACTTAATTACGCAAACAAAAAAGAAGCTTGTGACCGCTAACAACAGCAAGTAAAAAATATCAGTCGGTGTCAACGGCGAGACGTACCGACGGGTTCTTCCGGATGAAAGACGACTTCGTTGACAGAACCAGCATGTCCCGGTAGCTTGTAGAGGATGCGGCGTGACGTGGTGTCCCAAATGTAAACGAATCTAACACAGAAACATCAGACTTGTTATTTTTCCAGGATTCCGGTACACCTGCTTGAGGAAATTTTTTATCTCATGTGTTTGAGTGTGTGTGTGTGTCACCTGTCAGCTGATCCTGCGGCGATTTTGCTGCCGTCAGTGGACCACGAGCACCTCAAGAGATTCTTGAAGAAAACAAAAGTGGCCATTGGATTTTGTCACCAAAAAAAACTAAACATAAACACACTGCTCTGATAGCTTCCAAGATTAGCTGATGTCCACAAGTACGAGTCGCTCACAAGCTTTTCATGAAAACATTTGTTACCTTTTCAAAGTTGTGTACGTTGCCCTGGAAAATCTTCACGCATCTTTCCTTGGGTGCAAAAGGTCGAACATCCCAAATACGCACTGCGCACACAAATTAAGGAGGGTGAATGCACACACTTGAAAAGCGGAGAAAGTTTTGGTTTCTGTTGTCAAATGTTTACCGGTGTTGTCCATGGAGTTGGAGAGCAGGTAAGACCCCTCCGAGCTTAGACTGAGTCCGGTCACCGAGTCGCCGTGTCCGTGCATGTTGTACATAAGCTTGTTCTGCCTCAAGTCCCACACCTGCAACAAACAATTACGGGAAGATTCTGTGGCGTACCACAGTCATGTGGCTTCAAAATTTGCTACCTTGATGTCATTGTCGATCCCTCCGGACAGAATCTGGTCGCTGGTGTCGTTGAAGGTGACGGCGAGAACCTGGTAGGTGTTTTGGAAGGTGTGGATGGCACCTTTCTTGCGCACGTCCCACAGCTACAACACATCCACAATGCAGTGCTACTTCAAATTTTTAAGATACGAGGACTTTTTTCCCAACTTTTGTTTTTAGGGTAGTAACCCTAAACCCATGACGTCACATTCTATGCCGCCTGACCTTGACGGTCCCGTCGTCGCTGCCGGTACACACGAGTTGGGGTCCCCTGCGGGCGGGGTAGCAGGTGTTAACAAAGGAGGTGTGGCCCTTCAGCCGCTTGATCCGCTCGCCCGTTTCGCTGTCCCACACGCCCACCGTCTTGTCCGTGCTTGCAGAAAACAGCAGGCTGAACGGCAACAAAATAAAAACAACTTTAATTTTATCTGGTGTTTCAGCAACAAGTTCCAAAGTAGGCTAGTTTAGTGACCTTCCGTCTGTGTTGTAGTGCAGCTCCATCACTGCTCCGCTGTGACCCTTCAGCGTTGCAAAGTTGTCGCAGTCTCCGTAAACATTCCACATCACTACAAACACAAAAATAAAGTTTATATCTTCCTTGCACAGTTTGTTTGTATGTGGCGACTTACATATGAGCCTGTCAAAGCCGGACGAGGCCAGGGTGGCACCGTTGGGGTGAAACTTGCAGCAGTACACCTCGCCCTCATGGCCTGACATCAGCATGATGGGGGCCTGCAGGCTGGAGGTCCTAGGGGGCCCCTGAAAAAGACAATTCACATTATTACATTTACTGGCAAGGAAGTACTATTTTTCACCGCTAGGTTGCACTGGTGGGCTAGCTTAGCATAAGCAAAAAGCAACCGCTGACACTGATTTACAAAGTATTTTGCAGTCCATTTACAGTTATTGTGTTATAGTTAACATGAACATGATGATCTTAGTGTTAGATTATATGCGATTCGGAAAAACGTAACAATACCCCGGCCACGAGCTGCTGAGACTGGGCCGCCGCCACTAGCTCCGTCCGGGGTCTCTTCATGGCAGCAGAGGGCACCACCGCCATGTCAGCCGTTCTCTTTTTTGGCTCAATCATTCCTGTTTCGTTGATGATACCGTCCAAAAAAAATGAAATTCCGTTGTTTGGCCGCTTAAAAACACGAATGAATGGGGCGTCTTTTCACGGTGCTACATAGAGCGGTAAGCTATTGGGGAAGAGGAAAGTACTGCCGCATGTTTAAGCAGTCCGATTGGTCGAGATTTGCAGTTATTGTGCTGATTGGCTAATGGGCTTGTTTTTAGTTATTAAACCGGAAGTAGTTACGCGTCCTCTGACTGGTAGGAAGGAAAAAAATCAAATGGCAAATGGCAAAATAAAATTAATACAGATGCATAAATAAAAAAATAGGAATAGACTTTGAAATTTATATCTGCTGCAAAACTTTGGCTTGCTATCAGTTGTCTGATTAGCTCCGATGATTGGCTACAGTGCCTGTCGTCATTTTGTCATGCCCCGGAAGTATAACTTTTTCCGGAAGTGCATCCTTGTTCCAAAAGTGACAATTGTCGCTAACACCGCTACCTTAAATCCTGTGTGAGTTGTATCAGCGTACTTTACGGAGTTTAAACAGTCTTTTACAAACATGCAAGCTATGTTAAATTGTATTTAAATCGGGTTATCCTCTATTTTTGCCAGTCGAGGTGATGTTTGAATTGCGCAAACGTTAGCTTGCAGTGAAGGGACATTCCTAAATTCAATTTTCCTTAAACGATACTATTGATACAGGTAGAAAGGTCGATATGTCCGACATTGAGTCGGAGCCGGCGGGGCTGGAAGGCCTGCCGCCGCTCTTCAGCATTTCCAAGGGAGAAGTGGTCTCCGTGCAGACGTACGGAGCTTTTGTCCGCCTGCCAGGCTACAAGAAGGAAGGTGAGTGTGCCAAGGGAATCGGAGAACGTTCATATAGTATGGTTTCAATAAGTTGGATTTTATATGAGATGGTGTTCAAATGCACAAATTGCAGACTTCCCAGTTGTCATGAAAGCAACGTGAGAGCCAGAAATAAAGACAAATTGGCTCACTTTTTTTGTTGACAGTCTGTTTGTAATTTTAGGTCTGGTACACGTGAGTGAGATGTCAGCCACGCGCGTCGAGAGCGCTGCAGAAGTAGTCGACGTGGGAGAGAAAGTGTGGATTAAAGTCATCGGGAGAGAGGTAATGACACATGTACATACAATAATTGGTAAGGGTTCAGGAACTTTTGTTTCTGTTCACTTTCATGGTATCCGTGATGCGATGACTGCTTTCAAGTGTGTCTTTCGCTTGTCAGAAAAATGGCGAGAAGATCAAGCTGTCCTTCTCTATGAAAGCCGTCAATCAGGGCACAGGCCGAGACTTGGACCCCAACAACGTTATGGCAGAGTATGTTTATTTTGTCGTGTCACATGCACATTTGTCTTATTAACATGTCGGCGTACGTGCGCAGGCAGGATGCCCGGCGGCGGAGGCAGTTCCGAGACCACACGGGCAACAGGATCACGCTTGAGGCCGTTCTCAACACTACCTGCACTAAATGTGGCTGCAAAGGTGCTTGAATATCTTAAATCAATCCCATTGAAATCACTTTATAAACCGAATCTGCCCCTTGCGTTTTTAGGCCACTTCACAAAGGACTGCTACTCTGCACCCGGTTTGCAGTACGCTCTTGTGCCAGAAGAGGGCGACGAAGAAACACAGCAGCAGCAACAGCAGCAGTCATCTGCAGCGGCACCTCAAAAAGATAAAGACAAAAAGAAGAAGAAAAAGAAGGTATTGTGAATGTCGCATTGTACTAATCGCTTTAGCTTGAGTGCACTTTAACTGCAGGACAAATTTTCAGCTCTACTGATTGGAGATAACCAGATGCATGACAAAAATGTTGTTTTAAACATGGCCAAAATACATGCACCATAATAATAAAATTCCTCAACCCCCACGTGACATTTCTTTTCTTTTACCCACCAGGAGAAGAAGATGAAGAAGAAGAGGAAGCGCGAGAGGAAAGCGTCGGACAGTGGCGAGAGCAGCAGCGACAGCGGCGAGTGCAAACCCAAGCGGAGATGTCACGAGCGTGACGACGACAACAAGCACAAGAAGAAACACAAGAAACACAAGTCGCACAAGCACAGCTGAGACGCACGCCCATTTGCAAAATGGCCGCCATAGCGGTGAGGACTCATTTTCCCTTCAACTTTGGATTTTTATCACATTTTTCCCTCTTTTTCTCTTTGTGGAAGGAGTACTTCTGGTTTCAGTCACTGGAACTTCAACTTGGACTAAAGCCAATAGTACCCATTGCATTTTCATCCAAACTTCTGGTAACATTTGGTCCTGGTACCTTTAGATCCATGGACTCCAAGGTCTTCAGACCTAAGCTCTGTTTACGTTCTGCTTTTAGTTTTGAGTACTTTTAGTTCCCGAGGCTAACACTAAAAGTGCACAATTGCCTGTTTTGAATTCTAATCTTAATTTTTTTATCACACTTTTTTTGTTATTTTGCAGCTCCTTTTTGTTATCTGGTGACATGTAAGTGGATATGTGTAAGCAATATGGCATCCACCCCACGAGTAGAAATCTTCATCTAGTTTCACACGTCTCTATTTTCTGAATAACACACATACACGCACGCACGCACACACACACACACACACACACACACACACACACACACACACACACACACACACACACACAGGAAGCAGTAAAGGCGCAAACAGGAAGTGTAGTGTGCCTGATACTGGCACTTCCTCCGTGTTTTGACTCAGGGTTCTTTTGAAATTCAACCAATTGAAGGTTACTCTTGGGCAATAGGACTATTTATAAAAAAAAAAAAAAAAAAGGACGATCCTTCCAGTGTCAGTAAGAAAAAAAAATTATAGGCGTGATTGATGATTTCCAGATGTTGCGCAGTGCGTTTGGCAAGCTGCGATTCAGGATTGCTCGACCGTGGGTTGAAATAAGGCCCGTCGGAACATGTAATGAAGGATTTTGTGCAGCCATGTCGGTTTTCATAATCGGAGAAGGGCGGAAAAAAAGTCATTAGCATACACTGAGAAAATTCTAAGCATCCGCTTGCCAGAAATGGAAGAAAACAACATCACAGGTATAAAGTTTTTTGGCTCTTGTGTTTGTTTGCATGTAGCGGGTTGGCCTGTGCTCCTGACAAGCAGGAAGTCTAATTCCCACAATGTCAATTACAAATGAACAATGTGTGCGTGTTTTGGTGTGCAAAAAGGATGTGACAACCCCTCAGTTGTTATGTAGGGTATTTTAATTCTACAGAGTTGGCTGTCCTCCAACAAAAGAGTGCTGCATGTGTTTATAACTGATAGCATACATAGCATGCAACGTTTACAGACATGTTATAACAATAATGGGGGGAATTGTATGGTGTGTAGGCACAATAAAGTGTGACAAAGTGTTTCCCGCTTCTGCATGTGAACTGGTTCCTAGTATGGAAGGCAGAAGGTCGAAGTTGCACAAGTGGCTTTAATTTCTGCTTTTTTCACATTTACTCGATGTGAAAAATACATGTGGCCTATATTTTTTTCTAATTTTCAATTATTTTCTTCTACTTTTGTGGGAGCATTTTTATATATATATTTTTAGTCTATGTTTTGTTATTCCTGGTACTGTCCAGTAGGTGTAGAAGGTGAGGCACCATCCAGGTCTTTAAAGACCTTGGATCTAGTTGGCGACCTGTAATGATCACATGCTGCCTCTGTTGCACATAAAAGCACCTGGAATTGTTCCTTTCACCTTGCCAGGACACACACACACACACACACGCAGTAGAGGACGCATAGGAGCTGCCCGATATTTATTTATAGAATGGAAAGTCTGATCACACTTTTTGAATCACTTCAGAGGCGTCGGCCAAATTCCATTCCGGACTTGTGTTTGGCAACGCTTGCCTCGTCTTTTTCTATGCGCATGTCTATGCTATCCGGTAAAAAACAACAACATATAGCTAAATTTTGCATTCGTCAAACAAATTTTTGTTTTGAATATATATATTTTTTAAATTAAATTTTAGATTTTTTTTCAGAAAATTTTGCATTCATAAATTTTTTTTTTGTGTTGAATAATATATTTTTTTAAATTAAATTTGACATTTTTATTCAGAAAATTCCATGGAGCTTTAAATTTTTCTGTGGGCAGTTTGCGACAGTAATTTTGGAGACATTAAAAAAAATAAATCACAATTTTCACGTTTCACCTTAGATGGTATATTTTTTAATTATATCCAATATTTTCAGTTGAAAACATTTGTAGGTTTAAAAACCGATTCCATGCATCTCAACTGCGGACAAAACAACCCCCCCCTCCCCCCCCCAAAAAAAGCATATTCCAAAGAAAATCAATAAAATTTCATTGGGATATTTTCAGTGTTTTTAACAGTAGAGATGGACGGCAGAGCGGGACAGGTCCACAGATGGCGTAATACTGACACTCCGCTATACGAAGGAAAGGTGAGTTGCCACACATGGGTTTTGGGGCTGTGCGGATGCAAGGATGTTTTTTAGCGAGTGCGTGGAAGGTCTTCATTCCGCCCGCTCGTAGGCGCGCGTGCTGACCACGTCTCCGAAAGTCAGCGTCTGTTTCCAAAACAGAAAGAGTACCTTTCAGAAAACCAAATCACACTTTGCGGGTTTTTGCTTTTGAGGGGCGACGGACCAGCGTGAGGGCGTTGTCGTTGACTTCTCGCACCAGACTGGTCTCCTTGCCATCCCACCGCTGGATGTGCACCATCTTGCCGTTTTCTATTGTCACCAGTGACTGCACAAAAGGCAGGGAGGGGCAAACACGATATGGGAAAATAAAAAAAACGCTCATGGAAATCAGACAAGTGATTTTTTTGCATAATTCACTGACATGACGGTTACGCAGGCACATTCATTTGACGTTATTGTAATTTGCCTCCAATTAAAGTTTGACTATCAATTTGAAAACTCATTTCCATGGCAATCCTAAAAGGTTTGTAAATATTGCATTCAGTCAGACCCACCTTGACGTTCCTGCTGTCGGCAGTGGTCTCATCGAACTCCTCCCCCAGCTTGAAGGAGAGCTCAGTGTTCTTGACGCTGCTCCGCGTCTTGACCGTCACCTTGTCGCCCTCCACCTCGATGATGGTGGTGGGCTTGGTCATGTTGCCCAATTTGCGAACGGGGTAGCTCACGCCTGTGGAACCAACATTGCATTTAGGCGGCGTGGGAAAATTGATAAAGTGTTGTGACTGTCACTCGTGGGGTGATGTGTGCTTTGTCTGCAGCCTGTTAGGCGGGATTACGGATCACCTCTGCACACGGGTGCACCTGAACATGCCACTCCGTGACTAATGGAGCCTTTTGTGTGTAAGGCTGCCGATTGCCTTGGCGACGGGGTCAGACGGGTCAATTGTAAAAGGGCCCTCAGGTCACAGCTTGTAAATATCTTGACACCCCACCCCCAACACACACATGCACGCACACACGTACAAATGTCTTGCATAGGCGTACCTAATTTAGTGTCCAGTGAGGTCCTATTTGGAATCACATGTTGCATTCTTTCTAAGCAGCATTTGAAAGTGCAAGCCCTCCTACATTTACCAACAATGGCCACCTTTCACATGGAAGTGTGTGACCGGTTCCTCAGTTCTCCCGCAGTGGTGGTGGTAGGGGGGGGCATTCAGGGCCCGGCTCCTCCACACTCAGGCCATGTGCTCGCTTACTCACCACCCCTCCTCTTCTTCCTCAGTCTTTTCCACCCTTATGCTACATTCTACATCTTGTTTGTCCCTTGAATGAATGCACACACACACACACACTAGCGGGCAGCATGTGCTCACTCACACACACATCGCACCCCAAAAAACAGACTCACCCAGCACCTTCATGTACTCATCAAAATTCTCGCTGTTTTTCAGGTTCCATGTGCCCACAAATGCCTCGGCCATGATGTCTGCGGAAAGCTGGAGGAATGAGGGGAGAGTGTGTGTGTGAGTGTGTGAGAGAGAGAAGAAACGCAGGCTGCAGAAAGACGAAGGAGGAGGAGGAAGTGCCGCGCTCCTACTGGCTGGCTTGACACCGGCTGTTCGTGATGTCATCGGGCTCGATGAGAAGAGGAGGAGGGGAAGGGGAAGAGGCGAGGAAAGCGGTGAGTGGAGGCACTGACTTTTTCCCGGGGTGATACGACGTGCACTGTCATGTGCCGCAGACACTGAAGAGATCTTCATTCTGAACAATTGCACCATCATCATCTAGATTGTGGAAAAAAAAAGATGACTTTTCATTTGGCTTTGTTTATTGATCACTATAGCTTTTAAAAGTCTGCACACCTCTGCTCAAATGCCAAGTTTTGGGGATACAAATAAATGGCAGCCAAATTCTGCAGTGTATTCAGCCAAACCTTTCAGAACTTGCTTCACAGGAATAAAAAAAGTGCAGCAGGTGACTGGCCCCCAATGACCAATCATTGAAGCCAAGAGTGGAACCCAAGTCGAGACCAGTCGTTTGTCCCGGAAGTAGGACACGTCATTACTCTTACTACTTCTTCACTCGGCACGTTTGCCCTCAAATAAAAAATAAAAAAAATAATTGCCGCGTGTGTGCTTGTTTTTGTGCCTGTCGGCGCACTTTTGCACGCCCAGACAGGCTCGCCTAAGATGTCTTGTGACCGACTTCCCGCTTTCCAAGGCAAAGCCCAATATGAACACACTTTTCAAGGAATTAAGTGTGCATTATGCGACATTATTTACATCCTGATGAAACAGCAAAGACCTTCCTGTGCACGGCTAACTTCACAAAAATAAATGTTTTTCAAATGTTCAACATGGGAGAATGAGATAGTGAGAACTAGAGTGGGCTAACCATTGCATGTGTATGTTGAATTAAAATGGTCAGGTGTGAAACTTGTCGCCTCACAGCACATGTTACACTGTCCTTGTCCCACGAAGGCTCGTCTGGGCTCATGGGTTTGTGTTTGACATAAACAGGTGTGAGACACTGGCACGGAAAAAAACAAGCAGGGCACGAGGTGAAAGGTGAAGATTATAAAAGAGCCACCCACACCGCATTCAAAATTATCTCGTAAGGAGAGATTGGTCTCAAGTGATGTTATGGCATGATTTGTAGCGCGCGACCTTTGGAGGGCATGACTTCCCAGAGAGCTTGGAAATGCAAAGATTGACTTAGCAGGCCTCCGCAAACCTACATGCTATATTCAAGCTACAGGAATTGAGTGTTGAGGAATGTTGATGGCACTTCCAACTTTATTACATGGATTCTGTTTGTGACTTGTGAAGACAAAAATGGCTTCTGAGGGTGCTGGGGCTGCTTTTGGTGCACTTACCCCATCTGTTGGTTAATTGACAGTATTGCAACCAAATAAATGTTGACCATAAAATAAAATACGATTGAAATGAAATGTTTGAGCTTTTTTTCTAACCAAGCAGCAGAGCATTTCAAAATATACAGTTCTTTTTTTTCCTTCAACATTGCCCGGCTCGTTACATACGGTTGAGTGGTCAGACAGGATATAGATCCGGGAGCCAAATAAAGGAATTGCTAATCCAATATTGGCAGTGTCCCTGGAGACAGAATCATACGGAGCCTTCAATACAAAAAGACCACCCAAGTGTCGCATGTCGCATCCGAGATGACATTAGCAAAAGTAGCCAAGTCTCTTTTTTTTTTTGTAAGTGAGAAATAGTCCAAGAAAATTCCCAACCAAAAACATGTTAGAATATAATTTGATCATTAAGTTAATTACCATTAAATTCTGAGGAACTGAAATGCTCTTAGGCTCTTGTAAAGCAACAAATATTAAGTATTACATTTTCCTAAGTAAATTCCAAAATAAAATCTATTTGCTTGTCATAAGCGCCATAAAGCGCAATAAATAAAAGTTAGCTCGTTCCTTGCTTCAACATTCATCTAACTGCTACGACAAACATCATGCATGGCTGGGTTGTGAGCTGGCAGAATTTTTAGCATCTCGAGTGTTTTACTTTGAAGTACTAGTTAACTATACTTCCTACTCCGAGGCATCGAGTTTGACAAATAACCATGGCAACCGCGTAACGCCGGCTCGTGTCACGTTCAGCTCGGGCGGGAGTGACGTCACAGGCTTGTTTTCAATTGGAACTCGCTACTCACTTGTTTGGCTCTTGTTTTGCTTAGAAATGGGACCGCCTGCGAAGACTCGCTTAGGCTGCGACAGGGCAAAGAAATGGAAAACAGGTGAGTTTTTTTTTTTTAATTTACACGTCGGTTCCATATATGGGAAATGGAAACAAAAGATACTTATTTTAGGGGGGTCTTGCAAACTAGGGCTTAATAGGGGGTCTGTTTGGTAATTGGGTTGTACACACTCCCGCCAACACTCGTCAGTCACTGAAAGACGCCCACTAACTCTGCAGAAAGTGAAAGATGTCGGTGTCCTCAAAGCTTCATGAATGATGCAGATATCCGGGTCAAAGAAACCAAGCTTTGCTTGTGTGTATGTCTCAAGAAAGCCTAAATAATTAATGCAGGTCCACATGAAGTCTCTCAAATGACACCACTTGCACTCCATGTAATGGAAAAAAACCAAATCTGATTAAGTCTGGAAGTCTGACGTTTCGGTTTGATTTTTTCCAGCTCCCGGCCCTTCCCTGAGGCGCACCGACGGTGCTACTGCGCCCTCTCTGCCGCCGCCTCCCTGGCACAGTCCCCCCCGACAGCGGCCGGCTCAGATCCGCGGAGCAGCCCCTCACCTGCCCCTCTTCCACGGGCGACACGCGGAAGAGAGTGCCGAGCGACCCCATCTGGTCACTGTTGTTCGACCCAGTCAGAGCGCACCACGAAAGGTGAACGGCCTTTTTTTGTCTTTTGACTCGGGAAGCAGCATGGGGCTCATCATCAAGTATAGCCCGCGGGATCAGAAATGATTCTAAACGAATGGTTGGAACCAACTAAAGGTGTTCATTTTTGCCCCCCAAGGTGACGGTGCTTTTAAACCGCAGGGGCGTGGTCTCCTTTGATCAACTCCTATTGGACATCTCGGAAGCGCTCGGGTTCCCTCGTTGGCATCGATCCAGAGTGACCCGCCTCTACACCGCTTTTGCCCGAGAGGTTGGACCTTTCTTCTGTTTTCCATCATCCGCACCAGGAATCCCAGATTAGTGTTGCCCGTTCTCCACCGCAGGTGAAGAGTGCTGGCGACTTCTTCCGCGGCGAAACAGCCCTCCTGGCGCTGGGTAAAGGCCGCCCTGAGCTGAGCAGTCTGGGGGAGGCACTGGAGGAGCTTTTCCCGGAGCAGTGCCGCTACCGGGCCGAGGCGCTGCTGGTCTGGGAGAAGAAGCTCCGACCAGCGCTGGATAAAGCTGGCAAGGCGGACAGTGGCTACGGCGAGGCGGCAGATGACAAGGAGCCTGCAAACGAGAGGCCACCATCGGAGGCGGAAAAGTCGAGTAAGGGTGTGTCCAGGAAAGCCGCTCACCTTCCCAACCATCTGCAGAAGCTCAGAGTGAGGGCTGGGGTCTGTGAGGCAACGCCACCTGCCATTGGTCGATTCCAACGGGAGCGAGAGACAGACTTTGCTCCTCTGTGTGAAAACTGCTTGGCGAGAAGAGTAAAGCCTCCGAAGTGGACCAATCCGCTTTCAGAAAAGGCCCCACTGCCTCCTGTGTGCAGGAAACAAACAGCAAGTTCACTCCAAGGTTGTAAATGTCTGCTGCCGTTTTTTTATTTGCTGTGTGCTGTCGTTATGTTTTGTGTCCATTGTGTAAAGGTGAGTGGAAGAATCCTCCTGCGATCTCGAGGGACTTCTCCGGGCTTTGCTCGGAGGGCAGCGAGGTTTCCGAGGCAGACGTGGCTCATCTCTACGAGGTGGGGCGCCTCCTCGGGGACGGCAACTTTGCGGTGGTGCGCGAGTGCCGGCGCCGCGCCGATGGGCGCGCGCTGGCTGTCAAGATGGTGGAGTGCTCCCGGCTGCTGGGCCGGGAGCACATGCTGCAGAACGAACTGAGCCTGCTAGCCAGCCTGCGGCACCCGCGCATCGTCAGGCTGCTGGACCACCACCGCACGCCCACCAGGGCCTACCTGGTCATGGAGCTGGCCGGCGGCGGCGACCTCTTCGAGGCCATCGGCCAGCGTGGCAGCTTCGGCGAGGGCGAGGCCGCGCTCATGGTGGCTGACGTGGGCGAGGCGCTCAAGTACATCCACCGCAGGAGTGTGGTCCACCGAGACGTCAAACCGGAGAACCTGCTGGTCAGTCGCCAAAAACACCCGGCGTCAATACTTTTCTGACATGGCCTTGGAGTGAATTGTACTCAAGCAAGCTAAACTAAGTCTTTGCTCCCTCTCAGATCGTTCAAGCGGTTCCTGGCGTGACCAGACTAAAACTGGCCGACTTTGGTCTCGCCATGGTCGTGACCGAGCCCGTCTTCACCATCTGCGGCACGCCGACCTACGTGGCGCCCGAGATTCTGTCCGAGACAGGTTAGCGCTGCACCATAGTCCATCTGGAAGTATTTCTAAATCACAGGATTGACATGACCCGGTAGGATATGGCGTGGAGGTGGACATGTGGGCGCTGGGTGTCATTCTTTACATCCTTCTGTGCGGCTTCGCCCCTTTTCGAAGTCGGGATCGAGACCAGGATGAACTGTTTGAGATCATCAAACGGGGGCAACTGCATTTCCCACCCCCCTATTGGGATGCCATCTCAGAAGGTAGGACTTTGGAACATGACAAAAGTGCTAGGATTTGCAATTCAACCACAATTTTATGAACAAACATGCAAAAAAATATATATAATGGTGGCGGCATAGTTGGACTTAAAAAGTTAAAAACAATGAACTGTACTTTGATAGTAATAATTTTGCTTGCCACTAGAGGGAGCCATTATCGAAATTGCTTATCCTCGCTGAATTTAAATACAACTGAAGCACAATTATTTTGTTGATCAGAAGCCAAAGGCCTGGTCTCAGGCCTCATCCAGCCAGACCCGGTCACCAGGATGACAGCAGAACACACATTGCAACATCCCTGGCTGAGGGCCATGGCCACCGGCTGCCAGCCCAAGACACTGGAGAGCCACTGCAAGACCAGGATGGAAGAAACATCACCCAGACCAGCACTGCTAGACAGACAGAAGGTCCAGAATACACTGAGGGAAGAGCCAGAAACTGTTCTTCCCTCAAGCAGCGGGCAGGCTTCAGACCGGATTTGTTCAGACGCTTAATCGGGCAGAAACAAGCAGGCCATTAAAACAAAAAGTCAAATGTACTTTTAGTTTCAATGCAGGTACCCCCCCCCCCCCCCCTCATTGGAGTAGGCTTAGACTTTGTTGTGAAGCCTTTGTTTACTCACCTTGTATTTCTCGTTGTATCATTCATACATAATTATAGAGTAGAGGGTCTACCAGAACCAGTCAGACCACTTGCAGCTGATTGCACAAGCAGCACAATATGCAAATCAACAAACCACGATATATTTTTTGCTTGTTTATTAAGTGGTTAGTAATTAAACGTGGTCATCAAAGCGCCTTCGTGCGTCCCGCGTGGGCTCCGACGAGCTCTCCAACTGCTTTAAAAAGCAGTCAGCTGACACAACTTTGGTCAGCTTTCAAAGCCCTCTTGCTTCGTCTGCGCCCAATGCGCATGCGCGTTCCCCAACTCTTTAAATACCCCCAAGTCATCTGTGGGCATAACAAAACATTCCGCTGTCCACCCATTCGACACGGCCTGGCGGGTGGAGGTTGAGGGCGGCCATTTCGATAGCAAATTCAATATGAAAATTATGTTTTCTTTTCTGAGTAAGTCCCACTCTGACCCGGAGTCGTAAAAGGGTGAAAACTCGGAGACACAGAGCGGGGGGGAGACGGACAGGGAGAAAAACAAAGATGGCTGTGTGAGCTCAACAGACGAACCACCACCAACAACAAGCGTCTGTGGACCGGGAAAGACATCTCGGGCAGTCGGAGCGGACACAGCCGAACCGAGTCGAGCTGTCGGGAGGGCGAAAGCCCCCCTCCCCCTCCTTAAAAACAGCTGACTTGTTTTTTGTTCTGGCTGCCAACGGAGTGCCGTGTTCAGGGCTCGGTGTCAACTAGCTAGCCGCACCGTAAGTCCTTCCCCTCGGGTGACATTTTGTCTGCACCTCGGTTTTGACTTCCAGAAAACCTTGAAAATTAGCCCTTAAAATTACGAGTGAGCTAGCATTCCACCGATAGCCATAGCACGGGTGTTAGCCGACTAGCGAGCTAGCTGTCAGTTAGCTTCGAAGTTAGCCCCCACCCTTTCAAGATAGAAACAAGTGAATTTGTGGTGGGGGGGTACATAGGAAGTTTTGGACAGATTCGGATGTCCGCCATGGAAGACGATGACATGATGTCTGCGCCCGGTGGCTCCTCCGCGGTCCCGGTGGCGGGGGCGGCCGAAGCGGCTGTAGCCGGGGCCGGGCTTGTCGGGCAGGAGGACGTCGTGATGAGGCCCGAGACGGACTCGGACGAGCCCCCCAAGAAGAAGACCAAAGTGCCCGAGGCGGAGTCCGGCAAGTTGGAGGAGAGACTGTACTCTGTGCTCTGCTGCACCGTGTGCCTAGACTTGCCCAAGGCGTCTGTGTATCAGGTAAATGTGTCACAAACATGCCCCAACACGTCCCTGCTACACCCTCACCCCCCAAAAAACTCCCCCCTAAAATACAGAAACTAGTGGGGCAACCTGATGCTCCATGGATTTATAAATACAGCCCTGGCCCAAGCAGGCATGTGCTGACACACCCTGTCCTCAGTGCCCTGCTTGTCAAGCCCACTGCCCAAAAGTCTGACATGATCTTCAAATAACCTTCAACTAAAGTCACTTTCCCAAGGCCAACACCCCTCAAAATAAAAGTAGTCCACTTCCCCCCTTGCCCCCGAATGCCACAAGCTGTCATATGCTCAATGTCAACCATGTTGTAAGCCCTGCACGTGACACTGCTACATACACTGTATTTAATATCATGTGCAAGCACAAGCAGTGCAAAGTTCAATCCACAACCCCCCCATCATGTCCCCCCAATCATTCACAATTGCCCCGAACACAATTTGAAATGACTGTTTTTGTACATAATATGTACATATGCCAAGAATCCTGATTGCTCCTTAAATGAGAAATGAAACATCTGCATGTCCAAATAGATGTCCAAAATCTCTTTGAACTAAAACACAATGAATTGTTGGGGGGTATAAAAGAAAACATCATAGCCAGTTATAATTGTAATATATACAAAGACAAAAATATTTGGGGTTAAAACACCTGGAAAAAAATTTGCATGTCCAAATTTTATGAAAAATCATGATTGAGAGGTTTTTTTTTTTTTTGGCTTGCTAGTGTCACCACATTTGAAATTGTTTATTTTGCAACGTTTTGTTTGGCATTTCTCCATCCATTATCAGAACTGCTTCATTATTAAAAAATGACATTGCTTCAGAAATTCCGTAGCATATATTTCCAAATTTTTAAAACCAAACATAATTTTTTGAACACGTACACAAATACAAGCTACATTGCCAAATTAAATGCAAACTTTTCCCCATTGTTATTTAGAATTTTAAAACTATGATTATGTGGATTCATTGTATTTCTACAGCTGAAAAAAGTGGGAAAATGTGCACAAGTAATTTCTTTTAGTCCGGATTTTGTTTGTAATTTAATTCTGATTATCCCATGTTGACCACTAGTGCACCAACGGTCACCTGATGTGCGCGGGCTGTTTCATTCACCTGCTGGCTGACTCTCGCCTCAAGGAGGAGCAGGCCACTTGTCCCAACTGCAGGTAGAGCTGAGCCAAGTCCAACCACTCGGTGGCGCTAGCAAGCGGCGACGTTGATCCCGAGCGTGTTTCCCTTCACCTGTAGGTGTGAGATCAGCAAGAACCTGTGCTGCAGGAACCTGGCGGTAGAGAAGGCGGTTAGCGAGCTGCCCACGGAATGCACATTCTGCCTTAAACAGTTCCCAAGGTCCAGTCTGGAGAGACACCAGAAGGACGAATGCCAGGACAGGTGGGTGAGACAGATGGGTGAGACAGATGGGGAGAAAAGGGCATCACTAACAGTTACCATGACAACAGCTGCACATCAGTGTTATTTTATTTTCATTTTATAAACACCTCTCACTGTCCTTTGTGTGTTTGTTTTTGTGCCAGGGTGACGATGTGCAAGTACAAGCGAATTGGGTGCCCGTGGCAGGGTCCCTTCCATGAGATGCCGGCTCACGAGGGCGAGTGCTCGCACCCCACCAAGACAGGCACGGAGCTGATGGGCATTCTGGGTGAAATGGACCAGAATCACCGCAGGGACATGCAGCTCTACAACAGCATCTTCAGCCTCCTCTGCTACGAGAAGATCGGATTCACCGGTAAGAGTTTTTTTGCGGCTTCGAGGTTCTTCTTTGCCATGGTTCTCATCTGCCGCGCGCGTGTGTGGACGCGCGCCAGAGGTGCAGTTCCGACCGTACCGCACGGACGACTTCATCACGAGACTGTATTATGAGACGCCGCGCTTCACCGTGCTCAACCAGACTTGGGTGTTGAAGGCGCGCGTCAACGACTCGGAGCGCAATCCCAACTTGTCGTGCAAGCGCACGCTCTCCTTCCAGCTCATCCTCAAGAGCAAGGTCAGCGAAAACTTTGCACGTCGCTGCTGCTTATAGACAGCCGTAAAGCGGGCCATGAAATTAGGCCAAGGTTGACTTGAAGGTGTCATGCTCGTCTTTATTACAAGAAGGCAACCAGATTTAGTGTGTGCAATGAAGTTTGGAATTTTTCTTTTTTTTTTTTTAGTAAGTTTTTAGCTTCAAAATTGTGTTTTTTGTTATTTTGAATTTTTCAGTTTATTTTAGATTTTTTTTTTTAAACGTAAAGTTTATATATATTCTTTCAGTTTTGTAGGTTTAAGGTAAGATACTAATAACGATGCGGGCGACTCCTCGGGTAGGTGAACTCGGCGCTGGAGTGCTCGTTCCTGCTGCTGAAAGGCCCGTATGACGACGTGCGCATCAAGCCGGTCATCCATCACTACGCCTTCAGCAACGACGATAGCGAGACGGACTACGTGCTGCTGCCCATCTGCGACTCTGTCGAGTGCAACAAACTGCTGGCCGCCAAAAACATCAACCTGCGCCTCTTCATCTTCCAGGTCCAAAAGTAAAAAAAAAAAAAAAAAAAACACAGACAACACACGGACGAAGCCCCGTGACCACCCCCCACCCCCCCACCACCACGAGGAGTGACTCAGAAGATGACGAGGATAAGACGCATTCAACCACTGATACCTCTTAACATACACACACGCACACACGCGACACACACACCCACTCACTCTACTAATCCACTTACCTCCTTTTAGCACACAAGTGAGAAGACCCCCTTAGGAACCTAGATTGATTTCGGGGTTAGTGGGTCTGAGGTGGACAGTGTGTAGCAGTTGGACCCCCCCTGCACACCCAAGAGCCAAAAGTAGCACACATACACACTACTGTGTGTGTGCAAGTGTTTCCTCAATGTGAAAACGAGCGTTGACTCGAATGAGCTGTGACGTGTGGTTGGATTTGTTTGCGACTCCATTTTATTTATATTTCATTTGACTTTTTTTTTAAACACTAAAGAATTCTAGCTACATATTTAACATTTGAATTGCTTTTGAGGCATCAATATTTTATGTGTGATTGATTACATTGAAGTTTTCTCCAGAAAAAGAAAATACATTTTTCCCAGCACACCTCGGATCATTGAAATATATTAAACATTAATTTCTTGGTTAAACCCGTAAAAAATATACAAGATGCAAAATCAGTACTGCTAAAAGTAGGAGTAGCATGACATGTTTTTAAAAGTGCGTTTTTAAGGATCAAGAACCAAATGCCTGCAATTAACATATTCAAAATGCCCCCTCACATTTATTTTTACAAAAAGTCACGTGTTCCATGCCCGTAATGATTGATTTTGTGCATCTGCTACATTATGAATGAATTGTGTATTAAACAAACTTTATTTCTACTTAGCACCTATTTTAGACATACATGTTTTTAAAAAGATGTTTAAGAAAAGTTTAAAGTTGAAACAGCCTTGTGACATCTTTAAATAGCAAACAAACCTATGAGAATGTGTGTGTGGGGGGGTACGCTACTTAAAGGACATTGGACTTGAAGGAGCAGATGTTACGTGAATCAAATCTACTGTCAAGCAGATAGATGTCTCCTCCTCACCTCTGCTGTATTTTTGGGGGTCTTTTCCAAAAGAAAAAAAACCCAAGAAGCTTCGGTGGACTCGCTCATCTCACTCTGGCTGTACATGTGCCTTTTATTATGATTATGATTAAAGCTCATCAACCTGCCTGCTGGCTTGTGTGAAAGTCATCCAGGACGAAAAAGGAGCGCGAGCGGGCCCGCCGCATGAATAATTGACGGCATGGCGGCGGCGTTATGAAATCCAAATTTAATTTTCCAGCCCGGCCGGGATGATGGATACGTTTCATTGGCTTAAAATAGGAATTGCCTCCACTTGAAAAATGAATTATCACACGCGCTCGTTATTACTGGAGTGAAGGCAAAAGGGCACGCGAGTCACTTGGGCTCTTTTAATTTATGGGGGATTTTTTAAAATGACTGCAATTCGGTCTCGTGATTGGTCAGATAACAAAATCAGCTCTTTTTATGGCCTATGGCATTAATTTTAACATATATGGGGGGCATGAGAAATCCCCATTCATAGTGCCCATGGCTTCGTGCTTGGGAATATTAAAAATGCTTGTGGTTACAGTACTTGGGCAGTAGGTGGTGCTGAAGAGTTAGTGAAAAAGATTGGAACATATTGTGTGTATTGTGACTACACTTGCTGCGGCAGCCCTTAAGAGAGGAGCCGTCAAACGGGACTTTGCCATGTGCGTTTATTGAATACACAGAGCATTTTTTGGCATCAATCACATATATATAATTTCATATCAATATAAAACTCATTTTGTGTATAGTATAAATTATGCAGTCAATACAGCAGCTTTGTGTTCAATTCTACATATATATATATATAAATGTCTAGATGTACTTAAGCTTTGGTACAGTGCGTTAAGGTGAGGTGCTTTGTTGGAACATGCGGTGGGATGATTATATGTTTGTGTGTGTCATCAGTGTTGTGTGGTCCAGGCGGGACCACAGTGGGGGTGCGGCGGTGCCACCATACAGCAGTATCCCGCCTCGCCGAGTTTCCCGGGTTGATACACAGAGACACCGCCCTGCAGACAAATCACAAAGACAATTTTTTTTTTTTTTTTTGTGATTTAAAAAAAGAAAAAAAATGGGGGGGGGGGGGGGGGGGTTGCTGTGTACCTGAAGAATGCTACAGTGGTGCGGTGGCACGGCTGTGTACGACTGCTGCTGCGGGACACCCACCACGGGGGCATAACCTGGTGCCGAGACAGGAAAAACATGACAGGATTTGTTTTTGGGGAGGACTAGGGATGTCCCCTCCTTCTCCAACGGTGTGGACGAATGTGAGCAGCAGGAAAAGAGACCGGTTCACTGTGAGACCCTCAGGACTTCATCTCTGACAGTGTAACGGCCCCCTCCTCTACTACTCGTGACATGGATTGTGTTTGGAGGTAAGTAGGGCCTTCTTGGAACTGAGCTATTCTATTCACCTGCGCTGCAGCCAGGCGACGCGGCTTTGATCGGGTGTTGAGCTGAGGTAGGATACTGGCTGTAGTAGAAGGCAGGACCCTGGAACAAACAAATATAGTGTAGGGTTTGTCCACAAATGTCTTTTTTTCATGAAACCATATTAGATTGTACATCTAATATACTTTTAATATAATATACTTATTGTTTGTTACCTGTGGTGAGGGCTGGCAGTAGCTGTGGGCGTTGGGAGCTTGATGAGGAGCGGCAGGGGGCGGGGGCGGCGGCGGAGGCGGTGCCGCGAACACAAAGCCTTGGGCGGGAGGGTAAAGGGGCGCAGGCTCGCTCGCCGGTTGACAGCTGACAGCCACGTGGGCAAACTGCTGCGACAGGTCTTCCACCTGTGAGGAACGAGGCAAACGTAAACAGGAAGTTGGTGCCCTAACAGGAAATGGGGCCTCCATACGTACGGCGGTGTATTGCTGCGAGGGGGCCACAGGCAACATCTGCGGGGCTGAGTATGAGACGGACGAGTACACCTGAGACAGACACGTTAATCATAAAAATGTTGGTATAAAAAGTCTACACACCCCAGTTGAAATGCCAGCTTTTTATGATGTAAAAAAATAGACCACTGACCATTAATGTGACCTTGATCCAGGACAACTCAATTGTTTTAAGAGGGCAGGTAAAAAATAAAATAATCAGGCTGCAGACATGTACACGTCCGCTGATTCCAACTCCTGTTAAATGGAAATCAGCGCACATCGGCTACCATTTAAAGTGCCTCAGATTAGCCCCCAATATAAAGTTCAGATGTTCTCATAAGCTTTTCATTGCTCAAATAGAGTTGTCCATCTTATCTTATAGGTCATATTATTGGCGGAAAAAGGTTTCAAATGATTTCTCTGGTGTTCAGATTTTATTTTTCTAAAGCGTGGCATTTGAACAGGGGTGTGTAGACTTGTATAACGTCCACAGTATGAGCACTCTTGTTTTTCTTCTATTTGCACGTGCGAGTGTGTGTGTGTGTGTTACCTGCTGTGGTGGCTGCTGTGCCGGTGCTCCCTGCATCTGGCTTCTGATTGGCTGTTGAGCACCAGGCGGGTTGTACACCACAGGGCTTCCATCAGGGTTCAGGAAAGGCTGTCCTGAAACAGTGGTGGCCATTTTAGTTTCAAAATGGCTGCTCTTTTCACTAATGTGTGTGTGTACCAACCAGTGTGCGGGTTGACCAGGATGCTTCCCGGTGGGATGCCGTTCTCCAAGATGAAGGCGGAGTGGGCGGGAGGCTCGGCCATAGTGGGGGGCTCGGAGGACACTCTGTAGAGAGAAACGGAACCTGGTGGAGGGAAAAGAAGAATTTATCGTTCCACGGGTTCAGCATATTTTGTGCCGCTTGTCCTCATTAGGCAGATAGCGGGTAATTAATGCTGCCCCTTTTGTTGTTGTAGAGGTAGATGAGACAACGGACGTCACAAACTAAGGATTTTTGCAGAAAAAAAAAAAGGAACGGAACTTTTTGTGGTGAAGGATAGGTGCATGGACTTCATCAACAAATAAAGGTAGCAGCTGGCACCTGTCATGGCTAATTTTCTGCATGCATCACAAATTTTTGTGAGGCAGTTAAAAAAAAGTATAAGTGAACAACAGGGAAAAGTGTTTCTCTCATTTTCGTGGGTACCAAGACAAGCAGAGGTGTAAAATTGTGCAGCTCGAAGCGAATACGTTTGCTGTTAATTAGTCGCCGGCCGGCAGATGTGATTAGCATGCGGCGTTAGCGACAAGTCGGAGGTGTCTACGGCGTGAAAAACATCTCGCGCTCGCTCGCACCTGCTGTGCCGTGAGGCTCCCAGCCGGAGTTGGCGGCCTGCGGGGGGCGAGGCTTGGGGGCGGTGGCGGCAGTCCACTGGTACGAGGACGAATCCGAGTCGGTGCTGCTCCACGGCCGGGGCTCGTTGCCGTAGCGACAGTCGGTCTCTGTGCTGCTTTGCCGGCTGCTGCCCGTCCAGCTGGAGCCCGAGCTGTCGCGACTGCCCCTGTGGACCACAAGATGGACACGGGGGGGGGGGAGGGAGATGGATGTTGGGAACATTTGCCGATTTTCAGTGGCTCTAAATACACTTTATATGCCAAGTGAGGGAGTAAAGTCATTGTGAAAGAAAAATAGGTTTTTAAAAATAATAGCCTGTGTAGCGTGTGAGTGTGTCCTTAATTGCCGACTGTGCGCTCCCTTCAATTAGTCATCGTCGATTTTGTGTGTGTGTGTGCGAGTGCACGCGAGTCACTCGATGCAAATTAAGATGATGAATGTGCTACCTGAAGAGCTGCCTTCTCCTCTGGGTCTCGGCGTATGCGTTGCATTCCTCGGAGGGCCTGCGCACGCACACACACACACACACACACACGCACACTTATGTTAATGATTCATTGTCGCTTCACCAAGGTGAACGAGGACACGGAGACGAGGCGAGGTAGGTTACCTGCTCTCAACGTGGCCGCCCTCCCGTGTGCAGATAGGCTGTTTAAAAAAAAAAAAAAAAAAGACGTTAACGATTGTCTTCTTGTGATCTTGAGCCAAGTGGAGCGTCTCACCTCCTGGCTGAAGATTCTCTCTCGCACTTTTTGGTACTCTTCCTCTCGCTCCTCCATTGACTTACTTTGCTTGTCACGTAAAGTGTAGCGGCGCGTCTGAGGCAAGAAGAAAGCAGATTTAAAAAAATAAATCATTTTAAAAAATCATGAGTGAGAGCTCACCTGCTCGTCTGAGCTGCTGTCACGTTTCAAAATAGTTTTCCAGTGTGGGATCTCTGTGGCTTTGTCCTCCTGAACCTGGTCCAGAAAACGTTGCTCTGGTCTAGTCGAGAACAAAGGCGAGCGTCACATGATTGACAAGGGGAGGAAGAGGAGGAGGAGGGCATGTGCATTTACATGCGTGTGCTGCTGGTGCGGTTGATGATGACCGACTTTCCCGTCTGGTCCACGTTGTGCTCCATGCCGAAGAAGGCGGCCACGCGGTGCACCAGCATGCGATGGTACGAAGACATGTGCGGGAACTTCTTGAACGCACTGCTCGGAGAAGATGAGGGAAGAAGATGAGGGTGGGAAGAGATGCAAAGAAGAGGATGCGCACATTTGCCTACCTGTCTCCCATGATGAAGGTGACCATGTCTTGCTCTAGCTTGAGCATCATCATGCGGTCTCTGGGGTTGCTGTTGAGTGTGTCAACGATGAAACGTTGAAGGTCCACGCCCGTTGAGTCGCGGTACTCCACGCTGCTCTCTGCACGCAAACAGTGCACCCATTTTAGGAAGGAAGGAAGGAAGGAAGGAAGGAAGGAAGGAAGGAAGGAAGGAAGGAAGGAAGGAAGGAAGGAAGGAAGGAAGGAAGGAAGGAAGGAAGGAAGGAAGGAAGGAAGGAAGGAAGGAAGGAAGGAAGGAAGGAAGGAAGGAAGGAGAGAGAATTGGAACGAAAGCCATAACTAAAGGAAAGAAGGAAGATGAGAAAGGACTGACGCCAAGAAGAGAAAGGAAGAGGGACTCAAGAATGTTTACAAAGATGCCAAGGCTCGCTCGCTTCAAGCTGTTTGTTGGCACGTTCAACAAAGTTTTTTTTTACTTTGCCAATGCGCAGAACTTTGAAGTGGCTGCTAGCTTAATGCTAACACGTATGGAAAACGGCATAGCTAACGAAACAAGCACGAATATTGTGCAAGACGACGTCGTCATCATTCCCGAGTGCACTCACCTTTGTCAGGTGAGCTGCTCTTCTCCACTTCCTCCTCCAGACAGGAAGCGCTCTCGGACATCGGTGCCTGCCGGCCGAGCAGAGAGTGCTGATGAAGAAGCGGGCAAAGTGAAGACGACGACGATGTGGACGAGGGCGTTACCTGAAGGTGTTCTTCCTTGTCGTCACACACAGCCATGCTGCGCACCAACTTGCCTTTGGCCTGCGCGCGGTGGGAAAGGCGGGACAAATGAACAAAGGCGCCGTGTTGCCACGTTTTGACGAATGGCGGGCGGGATCGTTTTCGCTTACCTTGACTTTTTTCTGCACTGCCGTCTGGTGACAAAGGCTCTGCAAGGGACAACATTAGTCATTGCGAGCGTGCACGTGTACATTATTAATGTGCCTCCTCTTTCGCACTGCTTAAGAAAAGCGCCATTTTCCTGCTTTTCGTATTAAAAGAAAACCATAGAGTGGATGGAGGGAGGGAGACTGGGAGAGAGGGAGGGGGGGTGACATCACTCGAGCAAACTCCCGCTCCCTTGTTCTGGCTCTTTCCTACATCTGTCCGACTGCGGGAAACGATGGCATCCCAGACAAAATTTTGCTGTCTGTAAGCGTACCTGCTTGCTGTCCTTGTCAATCTCCTGGGTGGGCACGCTGCCGCAAGGGAGGGGAGACGCGGGGGGGCTACCGATGTCGCGGGCGGCGTCCGCCTCCACTGCTGTGTCCATTGTAGGTCTGCAAAGCAGGGCCAGACATTTACACTCACGTGTGTGTGTGTGTGTGTGTGTGTGTGTGCGTGTGTGTGTGTGTGTGTGTGTGCAATCTTTGTGCATGTGACCGTGCCCGTGTGAGTGTGCCCACCTATGCTCAGTGAAGAGGCTCGCAGGTGAATGATGAGGTCATATATCCCATGATCCCACGGGGTGGCCGCCAGAAACGCAATTATCCTTCTCTTCCTCTTTTGCTTGCTTTAGCGAAGGAGAGGAGGGCAAAAAAAAAGAAATTGAAAAGAAAAGGCTGTGGAAGAGGGGGGGGAATTTTTATTGGTTACACGCACACACACACACACACAAACACACACAGTCATATCCAACAGCTGCTGCAGCATAAAGGCATCGCTTCTGGCAATGACATCAAGTCAGCAAGCTTAAGACTGTGTGTGTGTGTGTGTGTGTGTGTGTGTGTGTGTGTGTGTGTGTGTGTGTGTGTGTGTGTGTGTGTGTGTGTGTGTGTGTGTGTGTGCATGTGTGTGCGTGCGTGTGTGTGCATGTGTATGTGTGTGTGTGAGATCCTCCATCCTAGTTTCCAAAGGCCCTTCTGGCCTGATAGCTAATTGCTACTCAAAGCCTATTACAGTAAGTGTAAGCGTGCATGCGTGTTTGTGTGTGTCTACGGGCCCTCCTCTCACATACGGCATTTGTGTGTTTACATATAATGTGTGTGCGTGTTCAAACGCGTCCTGGCGCTTTTCTTAGAAGCAGCAGCTGCACGTCGCATCATCCGATCTGCGCAAGATATTCCCGGAATACCGGAGCGGCGGGAACGTAGGCCAGGGCCAAAACTCTCACACACACACGCACACCCACACGCACGCACACACACACACACACACACACACACACACACACACACACGTACACGTGCAAAAGGAAATGGCTTCCGCCCGTCGCATTCCGCTAGAACGCGATGCCCGGAGGGAACGTTTTATCCCGGCAACTCCTGAGACGACAGAATAATGAGCTCCGAGGATGGCAGGTCCCAAAACGGGCTGGCGGGAGATTAAAAAGGAGCAAGAGAAGAACGTGACGGCGCTCTGGCACATGGAGCCAAACGTCTGATTGGTCGCCAGTCCATGTTGGGGCCAATTTACACCCTCAACTGGACTTGACTGGTCTCTAGGCAATTTCAGGGTAGATGTAGACAAACGATGGACCGGTCGCCAGTCCGAGTTTTGAATCAGACGTGCTAACCGTTAGCCTAGCGCGCGGCCATTCTGTTTCATAATTTACAATGGCCCTCAAGGGCCTCTACAAAATGGCAGCCATTCTGTTTCCTAAATTTACAACGACCCTCAGGGGCCTCTATAAAATGGCCCCCGACCACAAAATGGCTTACTTTATTTGCGTAACTTTCTAGGAACGCGTTGAAAGCTGAAGAAAAAGACATCTTAGGTACGTGGACGCCAAACAAAAAGAGGATGGCAATTTGAAGTCGACTGCCAGTGGGGGAGAAGAGGGGTAGGACGGCGGAGGAGGTGTGACACCATCATTAGCACGTGATGGATGGCTGGCGGGCGGGCGAGCGAGCGGGAGGCGAGGCGAGGCAAGGAGTGTGCGGCGACATCATCGTCGTCATCATCATCCATCTGCCGCCTCGCTGCCGTCCAGGCCCAACTTAAAGGCAAGCTGGCACTGGCGCGTTTAACGCCGCTTGGCTCCATTTGTAGCGTGCCAGGTGGCTGGCAAGAATCGTCAATAACGCCGTGGCCAGAATTCAATCGATCGACATTGCCGAGGTGCATGAGAGCAAGTGCGCCGCAAGATTATTTCCACACTTTGGCTTGATTTTTGTTATGCAGGCCGGCCTGTTTGTTTGGCTGGATTTCTTAAAGCTATTGCCTTGATTTCTATTGTGCAAAATGTTTTTTCTTAAGATGAAATGTGAGGAAAGACATATACATCCAATTCATTCTCAATAGGACAGTAAAATGCGTGCATGCATGTGACTGAATGCTTTGTGGATTTGGGATTTTTAAATATACATTTATTCTAGTTCTACAGTGTTCTATTGTGCAAGGAAAATTTTATAATTTACGTTGACCAATTTTTTCATATAGCGGAAGGGTCGAGTTGGCATCAGTCGCCAAACACTAGCAAATGGTGAATTTTACTGAGAAGTTCAACCAAAAGTAATTGAAATGTAGGTTACATTGTTCTTCTGTGGCTGCACCTGTGCAGCCACAGCAGCATTTGTGGCTGCGACAGCTGCGTCAAAGCCCTCCAAAAAGTGAGGTGAGGTGCGAAAAAACCCTGACCGCATGTTGTCGTCGGTTTTTTAAGACATCTTCACTGCAGTAGAGTCCCGCGAGCAAGCCACATGTGGTGTGAAAGTTGCAAAACAGGTGTCACACAGGCTTGTGGAAGATGGAGAAGAAGAAGAAGAAGCTAGCTCCACGCTGTCCGCTCGCTATGTCGCATTACTCTTGACCCAGGACGCGCTTGACAACGGCGGGGCTATTTTTACCCGGAGGCGGGCGGGGGGGGGCGAGGGTGGTACCGCGGCTGCTGGACCCGCTGCTGCCGGGCTTCAGCCGGCTGTCATGCTAACTCCAAAGTCAACGAAACGACTCATCAAGCAATTAGATTTAAAAAAAAAAAAAGAGGGGTATACGATGTGATATTTGGCGTATTGTCATGGATGAAAATAATAAAAAACGATCAGTTAACGCGCACGTGCCACCCGGTTAAACGAGACTTAAATCGACACTCACACACAAAAAACGCAAATGTGATGTCTTAAATCGATCGCGATCGCGAGTGATTTCGAAACGGCAATGTGTTGTTGTGTTTGTGGCGTCTCGAGGGGCGGAGGGTCTTACCAGGAGGTGGCGGCGAGATGGAGCCGGAGTGGAGCTGCTCCTCTCTGCGGGGCTGTGGGAGGCTGTCGAGTGAAGCGCGGCGCTACTCCTCCTCTGCTTTTGCTCCACTCTCGCGTGGGGGGAGGGGGGGGGGGGATCAATGAAGGCGGGAGGGGGTTCCAGCTCAGAGCATTACCCCCCCCCCCCCATCTCGACTCACCTGGCCCCTTTACCGTCAGTACGCGTCAAGTAGTTCGACAAATGCTGAGAGATGCTGTGACCAAAGAAAGACACAAAGCTACAGCTACAATCCATTCGAGCAATCCATCCATCTTGCAGCTACCGTTTGACAATTTACAAAGTCGCAAGTTTGACTGAGTAGTCTTCACTCAGCATTTAAACACATTAAAAAAAATATATATATAAAGAGTACTAATGAAGTTGTATAAGCGTGCTTGGTTAGTTGCATGTCTGTCACTCAGCAAGAACACACTAAGTAGAGGGGTATCGGTCCTGAAGTTGGATTTGAATGATCATTTCTCAGCAGCCGCACAAAATGAAAGCAAATACAGTAACCCCTTTATCGCGGATAATTGTTTCCAAAAACCACCTGCGATAAGTGAAATCCGCGAACTACGGTCACCAACAAGAAGAACTGGGCAGGCTAACGAGTTAGCGGAAAGATGCTAATTCACAATCGTGCTAACACGCGAAAACGGACTTCTAAAGGAATGTAAACGAACATTTGGAGCAATAGTACATTAAAGGTTAGACACGTTTCCTCAATTTAGATGTTTTATTTCGACTTTTAAATTGTTTTTTAATTTGGAAAAAAAATCCACGATGTAGTTAAGATGCGATAAACGAAACGCGAAGTAGCGGGATCACTGTATAGGATAATTTGGTACATGTAGCAAGAGCAGCAATGATGTCACCAATTTTTGTAATCTACATCAAGAATTCAATTTGAACGTAAGACGCCTGACTTTTCGTACACTTTCCGATAAATGGTTGTGAATGCACTAAAGAGACGAGATCAAAGACGAGCCAGATTATTTTGAGAGCGGAATGTACACACACAGAACAGCTGTTGCAGGCATGCGGGTACGCGAGACTGGTCGCCGGTGTGCTCAAGTTACATAAACAGGCGTCATTATTACGTTTGCCAGCCAACAGCTGAGTGAGGATTTGTGCATTTGAGAGCGTGTGTCACTTTGTCTTATGTCACTTCCCCCTTTCGGAATCTCACTAATCCAACCAGGGAGCGGGGCCCCGCTTCCCGTCAATGGCGATGCTAATCAAGCGAATGGATTAGTTAGCATAACTCATATACATCTTTGAGGAAATTGTAACAGAAATGCTTGATTTTGTGAGCAATGCTAGGCTAGTTAAGCCAAGCTAATTAGCTTGACATGGCCAGGCCAGCTGTCAGCTAATGCAAAGCTAATTCGCTTGCGCCATAGATGCTACATGCGCTACTTTTTCGACACGATTGAGCGAGTTTTCTATTTGTAGCAACTAGCAAGCTAAGCAAATTGGCAGATGTGATAATTTCTACTTTTCGTACGAGGCCATGCCAGTTGTCCATGTATGAAATGCTAAGTGTTTATTTAATTGTTGGCTATATGAATGGAGTACATGCATCGGTGTGGTGTGTGCGCACACGTAACGAGCTAAATAGTCATCATTCATTGGCCTCCTATAATAGCGTGTACGTGAAAGAGATGGAATGACGCCTCAACAAGTGAGGCTAATAAATATTCATGAGCGACGGTCCGGGGGGGGGGGGTCATGAATATTCATGAGGGGCCCACTTATGAATATTTCAAGTATGATGGAAATGAGGAGCGAGCGAGTAGACAAGAGGCAGATAAACACAAGCCCGCCTTCCTCCACATCAGTTGTAATGAGCATGACGTAATCGCCGGGACATTAGGACTGTGACACCACTTTGGAAAAAAAAAAAAAGTTAAATTGGGCTTATAGGTGACACATTTGACAAATACTGAAAGTATGAGCGGCTGACCCACGTGCGACATGGCTGCATGGGCGTCCTCAACTTTTTTTTTTTTTTAACCTTCCCTGACTCACCGAGAGAAGCAGGACGGGGGAGGAGAAAGACACCGCATGCACCTGCATGTTCGGCAGAGCACGAGACCGCGTGGGCTTGCGCTCACTTGATGCCGATCGGCCGCAGGATGTTGAGCTTATGAAGATCATTTCAAGATAAATGTGTCAACAAAGAGAAAGATACAATGTCAACAATACATACTGTACTCTCACAATCATTATCCAATAATTGACGGAAAGACTTGCAATTATATTTTAATTGATTGAGGATGGGGGGAAAGAGAGCCCTCCATCTTCATCTATAGCGCCTTTTTTTTCATTAACGTGGAATCGATGACTTCACCTTTAACGTTCAATACTTCCTGCTCCTCCGTGATTGGCTCTCGCTCGTTTTTTTCTCTTTTGTTCTCGTTTTGTTCTTCCTGCTCTCCTCTTGTGTGGTTTCTTCTTTTCTTCCTTCTCCTCCGCCACGGGCATCACATGACGGCCTGAAGCTGAGCGGCGCGCGGGCGCGGCTATTTATATTTGTTGCTAATGAGGCGAGATCTCCGTGGCTGCCATAGCAACCGTCTCCGTGGAGACCGTGCTCTTGGATACCACATCTCTCGTCCCGCTTTAAACGTTCTCCCCTCGCCAACACCGGACTAATTAACTCGTAGTTATTGGCGCGCGCCCCTCGTCCTGCACAACATTTGCAACAAATCAAACGCGCCAGATTGTTCGACAATTTGGAATTGCAACAAACTTTGGCGAGAGAAAAAACCCGATTTAAAAGTCAAGAAATTTAATGTTTTTGTTTGTGTTTGTATTAGGTGCACTGCTGTCAGCGAAGCTCCAAGCGCACCCCTCCCTCCTCCCCCCCTCCCTTGCCGATTGTGGATAAGGATGATAGGCGCACCTCCACGAACATCCTGGTGGCGAGGGAAAGTCAGCTGCATGGGAACTTGACGTACGTCATCGCTGCCACCTGCTCGGGTGTGACACACATGCACACACTCAACACACGTTCTCAAACACAAATAGACAAACAGTTACGCACTTTTTAAACTTTCTCGCTGTCTTTGCACACGCTCTGTCCCCGCCCACTTTTGCCAAAGACAGCATTTATGAAGACTTGTCTAAGACTAGTTGAACCCCCCCCCCCCCCCCCCCCGCCCCCCTTCACCAGCCCCATCTCGTCATGCGTGAGTCATCAGAGGGTGAGAGGTCTGAGGCAAACAAGCTGCCACAGTTGGACACGCCATAACAATGCGGCACCTATCTGTGTGCACGCGCATGTGTGCGCTTGTATGCGGGTGCGCGCGTGTACCTGTGCTCACAGCTGCTGTCACCCACAAGGGAACATTTCTGCTCAAGTCTCAAGGGGAATATAAAGATGCCACCACGCGTGTGCGCATACGCAAAAAGTTGCCAAATAAATTGATCGGTCGTCTCAATTCGGGAAGGAAATGCCTCAGAACCACGAATACAGTTTGGAGTCTCAATCAAAAAACTACGTTTTATCCCAATACAAATCATGGATGAAAACAAATATGGAAGCCACCTGAGAATGCACATTGGTGGCAGAATTGAGAAGCACTTAAGACAGCAAAGCCCAGATAAAAAAGGGAAACAACAAAGAGGCCTCTTAAAATTAGTCGTCAGCAACAACATCATTTCTGGAGGGCGGGTGCGCCTGCGCGGTTCCACAATTGGGAGTCACTTAACACTCAGTAACAAAAAGGGAAACACAAAAAGAGAGTGTACAAAAGGTTGATTTTTCCACGATGTTGTGTAAGCGCTCGTTTCATCTTCCCACTCCTTCCTCTTGCCCCCCCCCCCCCCCCCCATCTCCCACACAGGTTATATCCAATGAACGGTGCCATGCAGGCATCTCGGCGTGAAAGAATATTGCCATCTATTTTTTCTTTTTCATAATCTCTTTCCTCCCTCGACACCCACACACACTTTGGAGTGGGGAAGGGGAGGGGGCGGTGCGCGCAAGAAAATGAAAAAGGGCGAGGTGCTAAGGTGGTGGGAGGAAATGCGCGCGCTCATGAGAGCCAGTCGCTAGTTGTTATAGTAACTATGATTCTGTACCTGTCAATCATGGCTATTTCGGGTGCACAGTTCCTATGGGGGTGCGCGTGCATGGCGCGCGGAGCTGCTTCGACAAGAAGAAAATTATAACGCGCTCAAATTAACACCCTTCGTGACGCGGACCACTTTTTCTCACATTGCCTTGTGAAAGACGGCGCGATATTGCGATTCCGGGAGAGAGAAAAAAACTGCACATGCGAATGCTGAGATGATAATGACGCAAAAAAACCAAAAAACAAGTACAATGCAAAAAACAAATCAGACAGAAATGACCTAAAAAGCAAGTTTGAAAAAAACAACAAAAAGAGAGTTATAAAAAGGTAACCTATAAAAAAAACAACAACATTCAAATAAAAACGATAATTCCTGACCAGACAAACAGTCCGTGTCTCTTTTGGCAACGTTTAGAAAACGACTCATTATATTTTTAAGATGAAATTTATTCGTTGACTAGAATGCGATAGGAAATTTGAGTTTGATTTTAAGTCAATATTTCAACGAAAATTCAATTTAGTTCGAGACAGACTTGAAAAAACACCTAATTTATTTGTTTTGAATTCCCAGAAGTTGTCAGCGACAGCATTTCACAGACTCACCAGGAGATGGCGACAGAGTGGCGCCTGAAGACGACGCAATGTTCTGCAATGACACTCATTACGATCGTCGGATCTTTATGGTATGATTGACTCAATTTTGAAGACACCAAAAGCAGTTATCATGACAAGTCACATGATTTTTTTCCTTCTCCTGATTGTTGAAGGGCGCCTTTGCACACGAGCGCTATCTGGTGACCTGTCACGACGACTGCATGATTTGGTTTCGCGCGGAAGCAGTTGCTGCAATTTCACGCCACAAAAATGAAGTGAGAGATTCGACAACCTTGCAGAACACAGCATGATGTTCTGGCGCCACGCTGTCGCCATCTCCTGGTTCTTGAACACAACACAATGTCCTCAGGTGAACTTTTAATTCTTTCTTTGCAACAGAGTAACAACAGACACAGGACAGTAAATATTTTGACACAGCGCACTCAAAATATCAACAACTCTTCAGTAGGGATAAAAGTGCAGACGCGTGCGCACGCCAAGTGTAAATCCCAACATTTGGTATATATAAGAAAATCAAAACAGTGAAGGTAAAGGTCCATTTCTTCTTCTATGATTGATGACATTTTCCTCAAAATTTCCGACACTAATAAAGCTCAAGAACGAACTGAAAAATCTGGTTTCTTTTGATGATATATAGCTGTCGCCGTGTGCTCGTTCTCAACACTTGATGTTGGTCGGAATCCAAATCATACCACCAAATATCGACCTGAGCGCAGATGATGTGCTCATCATAGTCGTCATAGGATTGTTGTATTTTTTTTCTTTAAGGCAGACGTCATGTGGCAGTTGCGGAGTGGGGTGAGCTTTTTTTTCTTCTTCCAAACCCTCAATAATTCGGGGTCCCGCCTTGATGGATGGGCGTTGGCACGAGCGGGGGAGCCTTCTTTCTCCTCCTCCTCCTTATGGTCCTCCTGGCGCCTTCCTCCTCTTGCCCGTCCTCTTCTTCCTCCAAGTCCTCTTCCTCATCGCCGTCAGCGCACGGCAACGTCATCTTGCGGTGCAGCTCGGTCTGAGTGGGAACCGCAAGGCTGAGCTCGGCGCTCAAAGACTCGGGACCTGCTGCATGCAAGACACGCCACAATAAAACAAAACTCCATTCACGTCAAAGTAAGTCTTTCACATGATCACTTAAGTAGTCAGTGAAAACGTAAAAAGTGTCATGTTGCAAGAAACGGCGGAAGCACCCGCGACGGGCGAGGCGGCGCTGTTGTCCTCTCCGCCCGAGTGCAGGAAGACGTCGATCGCCTCTTGGTCCGACATGTCCATCAGGTCCATCTGCTCCAGCATGTCCACGTTGACCTCCATGGACGACATGCTGCCTGTTGGCCCTGCGACCCCCACCCCGCCCCGGCAACGCGGACAACAAGGAAAAGGCAGTGGCTGTCACTATAGTTTAGCGCAGCGGGCTTCCAGTAGAGGGCGGCAAATGACTGACTCCAGGCAAAGCAAAGCAAGAACGGATGAACTTTAGCTTTTGCAACATTGGCACAAGGATGAAAGCAAAGGGAATGTTGCAAAACAATGAAAGTCTATAGTTAAATTTGTTCATCTATTTTTCTCCTTAATCAGGGGCGTGCAGAGGATGGGACAATGAGGAGATGCCCCACCCCCCTACGTGAGTCGGAAGGAGACGATTGGCTCTTGCAGACAGTTAGAGAAGACATTATTGGCTAGCGTACCTCGAAGAAATCAGGAGGGCGGAGCGGGTTCGCCGAGTCGCGTGGGAGGGACAGCACAAGAAAGAAGAAGAAGGACACCATGGGGAGGGGGCTCATGTTATCACACTCCCACCCAGGAGACACTGACAACTACGCCGAACTCACTCCGCCGTTGCCCTTTTGAAGCTTAAAAAAACAAGATGAGGAGGTCCCAGTCTCAATTGCAATTTGGACGCGTCAAGCGTACTTTTGCACTGCCAGATTTGACAGCCGTTTAAACGCTCGTACATGCATTCCAAAGAAATCGTGACCAAGAAATAAGACTCGTGCTCCAGATTTGAGGGCGGCCAAATCGGAGTCAGCCCGGTGTAGTTGGGTGGCCGAGATCCAAAGAGCAGATAGCCGTGGCCTCTCACCTCTCCTCTCGACGATCTGGAGGTAACCTGTGGACAGGTACTGCTCCACATCCTGCTGGAAGGCCTCCTCCAGCAGCTTATGTTTGTCTTTCGGCTTCCGCTGCCCGTCATCGCCAGCGTCAACACACTGAGAGCGGGACCCCTTGGGCATGGGATCACAGTCCACCTCCGCTGCAAACATTTCAGGGTGCACAGAAAGAGAACGTCACGATTGGTGGAAGCCAGGCCGGGCCCTGGTTTGTACGTGTGGCGGGCACAAATGGCTCCCCTCGACTTCTTTGCTCCATGTGATTGCATGTAAGCGCCCTTTTGACATCTGCGAAGCAGCATAAAAGACCCCGTGAGCTAAATATGAACTACCGCTAAAAATAGAAGCCCCCGGAGCAGCAAGAAGACGCGGCAGGCGGCGGAAAATGTAGTTGAGCTTACAAGAAGGAGGAACAAAGTGCAAAAAAAAAAAGGGATTAGAACGTGTATGTTGGTGGCAGGTGCTTTAATCGATCCACGCAGCACCCAAATGATGAGAAAGCTCAAACAAGGCACCAACCAAGTGTTATTTGCATAGGCCTCCCTGTAAATTTGGAGATCTGGTGTCTTCAACATTTTATTGATTTGGGGGCGTGGCTAAAACCGCAGCCAGTCACAAACAGCGGCGTCGACATTCGAATGGGCGCACCTTGGTTTACGACGGTGGTGAATGATGTCACGTAATTGGAACTTAGTTACTAACTGCCATTTCCATCTGCAATACGCATTTGTTTGTAAAAATAAATTCAATTAAATATCATCCACCATTTACTGCTCTATGGTTATCATCACGCTTGTGCTCATTTTTCAACAAGAATGAACAAAAATTCATTTGAAGCTGACCTGAGAAATTTCTACATCTCTCAGGTCGCCTCAAGTTCCAATTCTGAATTCCTGCTCCATGGTTAGCTTCACACTTTTAAGTGTCAAATTGTGTGTCAAATTAAAATCAGCAAGTTTGCTTACGAGAGTTCCTCTGGCTCTCGTCGGCCGCAGCAGGCGCAGTGGACATCCTGGATGCGGATTTGTTTTTTTTTTCCCCTTCAAGACAAGACGCAGTCTTTCACAGCCCCCAAAAAGACACTACACTAGGCCGCCTCGCATCCTCACGCTCGTTCCGCCGTCATCGCGCAGCATTTTCTTGCTTTTGGCGTCCGTGAGATGAGGAGATGAGATGATGCGCCTGACTCGAGGCGAGGCGTACACGACGCGAGAAAGAGAGAGAGGATGCGAGTAGAGCTGCGAGGGAGGAAGGGAGGGGGGGGGGGTCGCAGATGCCTGTTTGAGTGACCTGCGAACGAGCGGCCTTGATCGAAAAGGCGCAAACCCAACAATTAAGCGAGGTTCTGCGTCAGTAAGGTGTGTGTAAAATGAAAACTCATGATTAGCACGACGCTGCGTGAGAAGAAGGGCTCGCAGCATCCTTCACTTGAAGCTCCTCCTCCTCTTCCGCCTTCCGACCGACTATCACGGCATTTGAAGTGCGGCTGATGGCAAGTGTGACGAGTGGCACCACAGGAGGGCGCTCTTGCTTTTGGACGGAGGACTTCCGGTGTAAACAGGAAGTGCTAAGTTAGCGTGAAGTGCCAGGTTCCGGCGGTAGCGAGACCGCTCGGCTCACGCTGCACTGGGTGTAGCAGGGAATCTTCCAGTCTCGTAATTATTGGTTTTGTGTTTTAGTGTTTTTTATGATTACTGTGTGGTAAATATGTTTTATATGACAGGGTGGATGAGTGGTGAAGGCTTTGTGTGCAGGGTGACTGGGTGTGGGTGAGCGACACATCAGCTAGGCGGTATTTTAATGTTTTTAAGAGTATTAAAACTGAGTTTAAATTGTTCAGTGACACGTGTTTTGGTTTTATAGTTGGTCACGTGTACCGTATCTTTTATATGTTTGAGGCTAACTCCGGTAGTTCGTTTGCTTCCGAAGCCAGTAAACGAGGCGAGTGGAAACTAGTCAGCTTTGGAGATGTGCAAAGTCCAGATGCTGAGAGCCCTGGTGAACGAGCGCCTCAATGTCGCCATGGAAGAAATCTTCGAACTGTTCGTAAGTACCATCGCCGAGTACGAGGAGCAACTTTGCCGATCCAAAGAGGAGATCGAGCGACAACGACAACTGCTGGACGCCGTTTTCGTGGAGCCAGTCGAAGATGGGATACATCGAGCAGGTTTGTTCGGCACTTGAATTGTTTTAGGTGAGGCTCAATCGTTCTGGAACGATGAGAAAGAAAAAGACTTTTCCTTAAATTTGGAGGAGCTGTCGATATTGTGAACAGTTGGCAAATAAGAATTGTGTGCATTTGTTTCTCCAGACGTTCTCCCAGAGCAGCAGCAGCAGCGGCGGCAGCACGACGCAGAGCCTCCTTCTGTTAAAAAAGATAAAAAGGAGGAAACAGAGGAGGATGAGCAGCACTCTCGCTTGCCAAGTGAGTTTGGTTGCCACCTCCAAGTGAGACGCCCTACCAACTGTCATGTGAAGACAATCCAAACGTCGCCTTGCTCTTCTTCTAGGCGTTGCGCCAGAGCGGCAACATGAAGCGGCGCTCCTCTGCGTGAAAAAGGAAAGGAACGATGAGGAGGACCATGCGAGAGAGACGCTCGCGGGTGAGGCACCCGAGCCATCTTCCTTTTGTCAAACTTGATTGTGTGCGGCCAACGTTTTCTGGTCGCATTGTCCATCCTGCTAGTCAAGAGCAAACGAGGCTGCAAGAGGAAGCTGGGGAGCGGGCTGGGGGAGCCGGTGCGGGTCGCCGATGTTTCCGCTGGGGAAGATGTTCCTTCGGGATGGGAAGACGCCGTCGAGCTTGCGGACGACTCGTCGTCCTCGACCTCTGTTGAGGACGACAGGAGGAGGAGCTCGAGTTACGCTTGGACGCGGGCCGACAAGGGGCTGCTGGCTGCCTTTTTTGAGGAGTACCCCATGTTCTACAACTCCTGTCTGGACGAGTTCAAGGACCACGGCATCAAAAGAGCCGTGGTCAGGCAGTTTGTCAAGGAACACTTTGAACACAAGGGCCGTCCTGCACCAAGTTGTAAGTAGCAAAAAGTTGGTTGTCTTCCTGCTCGGAACAATTGGGTCTTTATGATCTTGGTCTGCCAGATGAGCAAGTGATGGGCTTCCTGAAGAATTACCGGACCAGGTTTGTCAAGCTCAGTAGCAAAAAGGGGGCAGACGAGCATCTGACGGCCACGGAGCGCTGGATTCTTGACAACTTTGACTACCTGCGCCCTCATATTAAGAAGCGACGTGGTCGAGTCGCGCGCCAGGTCAGCCTCCAATTGCAAAATTCAGACTTTGCAAGCCATCGTTTGGCATCTGGTCATCATTTTGCGTTGCAGTTCCCTTCTGAGGCGTCACCCAGAGCGGCCCGGGACGATCGAGCCGACAAGCCCGCTCCCTCCGCCTGCGCCACGTGCGGGGCGGGTGGCCAGGCCTCCACCCTCGACGCCAAAGAGCCACCTCCACGGGTGAGGCAGCAAAGAGGTGGGCGCAGCGCTGCTTTCCCCGACGGCGAGCCCAAGATCCAGACCATCGCACAGTACCTGAGAGAGCTCATGACGAGCACGTCAGAAGACCAGACTTGAAGCCGGCGGTGACGAGACGCAACTGAAGGCAAATGGCGAGCGTAGCCGCTCTTGTCTGAAAATCCACGTGCAACGTCACGCCGGCGACTAGCCGCTCAGCTGCTCGTTTTGCCGTCGCACCTTCAAACATCGCTTGGCGTCAGAGCGGCATCCACACTGGGGAGAAACCTTTCAGCTGCTCACCAAGTGGCTCCGCCTTACCGCCCTGGATGACCGCATGAGGACGTGCACTGACAAGAACCTCTTGGCCTGCGCTGTGTGCCACGACAACGTCACAAAGCGATACAATTGGCGCTGCACATGAGGACGAGCAGGGGCCAGAAGCCCTTTAGCCGCAACTTCACTTGCAAGTTCATATCGGCTGAGGAGACACAAGGGTGGCCGTGCACTTTGAACACTCAAACTTGTTTTGAACTCGAGTGAAGGCATGAATCTCCAGACAATTCAATTTTGTATGTTTTCATGTTTTTCTGACAGTTCAAACAGGCTAAATTCTAAATCTACCAATCGTGTGTGTGTTGTGTCAATCTCAATTAAACAACATGTGATGTCAAAGCTTACAATTTCTGAAAAACAAATTGGGCAAGCACCCATTACCATCGAGCTGCTCTTTGTTCCCATGTGCTAGGTGGCGGCACGAGAAACACTACGCATTTTAAAACAACTAAAACAAACTGAAGTGAAATTTTCTTTGTTTTTGGACGCAGTGACATGGTGATGTGCATTCCAGTTCTTGGAAATTAAAAAGAAAAATATTTTAAAGTGGCATTTGGGATTAAGTGATTCAGTGTCCAACGTGAGCCAGTAGATGGCACTGGAGTGCAAAAATAGCTACTTTTTAAAATAACATGAAATAACACAGCACATCGAGGTACTGAATTGTCTTTTCTGCATGCACATTTTTTATTAAATATGTTGACAAGAAAAAAATCACTACACTGGCTTTTGTCATCGAGAAAATATACATATATATACGTTCAAACAGGACTCTCGACTAGTTCTCCAAGCATCACGGCCAGTTTCAAATCTGACTTCACACCATTAACTATTATTCCGTTACCACATAATTCATCCTATTCACCCCATTCCAATTTCAACATATTTCAAATATTCATCATGGGTGCTTCTATTTTTTTCATTCCAAAAATGTTTTTTGCAAAATTCACAAATTTCCTGCAAAATCTTCCCCACTCATTCCGAATGGCACATTCGACATTTTACATTTACATTGTTCCTGTTTGACATTCACATCATTATGCACGTTTTTGGACGGGAGGATTTTCAATATTCGCAAGCCACGTTTCAAAAATGTCACGTTTAAAATTTGTGCTTAATTTTGAAAAATCTGTTCTTTTTTTGGATCGATTCAACTGCTCATCTGTTCCAAAACTCCCCACTTGTGGAACAAATGTTC
Source organism: Syngnathus scovelli (assembly GCF_024217435.2). Lineage (NCBI taxonomy): Eukaryota > Metazoa > Chordata > Actinopteri > Syngnathiformes > Syngnathidae > Syngnathus > Syngnathus scovelli. The sequence goes on from NC_090865.1 coordinate 6,680,003, forward strand.
AACTTTGCTTAGCATTTTTCCTCCCTTCTGTTTTTCTCGCTTACCTATTTTTCAAATTTTCAACTTCGCTTAGTTTTTCCTCGCTTACGTTTTTCTCGCTTACCGTTTTTTCTCGCTAACAGTTGTTGTGCTCGATTTGGTTCCCCCGTGAGATTTTGTTCCCCCTGCCGCGGGAGCGCGCACGCCTTGTTTGTAAAGCGAAAAACCGATACCGTACGGCGTCCTACGGCGTCAGCACTATGTTGTTTTCAATAAAAACATGAAGAATTCACGTTTGCGTCAGTCAATTTTAATTTTTATAAAGGATTATTCTCATTTGATGTCTTTAAATTCATCCGCGTTCTGCCATTGAAGCGGGGTGCATTCAAAGACCAGTCGTAAAGACGGAACACTCACTCACTTCACCAAAAAGCAACGATATAATTACGTGAGCTCTTTGCATAAACCTCGATGCAAAGAAACTCCTCCTTTTGGGTACCGTTACATGCTACAAGGAGTATATATTACAAAGGAGACTTTATTCTTAATTGTAATCATCATTCATCCATCCATTTTATTACTCAGGTATTTTCAAAGCAAATTAATATTGTTGCATTTATTAAATTGCTTTAAAATGACAGCGCAATATAATTAAAAGCTGACACTCTAGCAATGTCAAACGTGTTCATTTAAGAAAAAGCCACACACGTTTTGTGATCAAATCTTTCATAACGACAATGATTTGAGTGAATTGATTTGAATGAATAATTGAGAAGACATTTCAGTTCTGAAGGCTCCTTTTGTCCCAAACAAAGTGAAAGGTGGTGGGATAAAAATTGTAACAGGAACGCTATAAAAAATGTCAAGCCGTGAATATTTGTGCCCCCCTCCCATTTTGAGAACGGTGAGTCCTGGATATCGACTGGCTTTATTTTTTTTGTCTTCCTGGGGGTCTGCTCAGGTAGTGTGGCAAATTTGAACAGGTTCCCTCATTCCTAGCCCAAGTTACAGGGGGGAACATATCCTCACGGGTGCCCCGAGAAGTTCATGGCAAGTAGATTTCTTAATTGTATGCAATGCATGCTGAAGTGGAAGAAAATGTATGGAGTACAAGGAAATTTGACAAAGAATTCAGGGTGCATAGTGGCATCCCATTCAATGATACAGCTGAGAGTGCTTATCAACAACAGCTTAAAAATGCGCTCCTCACTAATTTCCGCCCTGAAATGGGCAGTTGGGTGAGGAAACACTTGGTGGAAGCGGACACTGCTTGGTTTACAAAAAACATGCAGTGGCCCGGAGACGCTGATAAAGGGATTGAGAAAGGCAAAAGTTCTGATGTATTTCATCTAGATGATGATAATGATCTAAATGAAGATACAACGATCTTCTTCCAAAGTTCCCAAAGGGGCAGAGGAAGAGTTAGATACCAACAAGGTCGCAGGCCGCCATATAATTCAAAACCCCCACGAGATTCTGACAACTGTTGGAACTGTGGGAGACGAGGACACTTCGCACGAGAGTGTCGTTTTGCAAAACAATATCAATCAAAGGGTGGAGGAAGGAGCAGAGAAAAAGCCAAATTTTTAGCATGACAAGCTTCCTCCTCTTTGACCGCTTATGCTCATACAGAGAAAGAAAGAATAGATGCCCATATGACAGCAAAACATGTCATTGTCAGATTATTAGAATTTTTTTTAGATTATTAGAAATCCTGTCCATCCAAGAAGTATGACAATGCTGTTTGTATGCCCAAATTACAAATGACTAGAGCTCAAATTGTGTTACACTCAAGTTAAAATATGCAAATCAAGTGGTAAAGGAATGCAACTTGCTTCTAGAAGATAAATAAATAAAATTAGAATGTGCTGTCCTCGTGTGCATGGGAGGGACCAGCTCATGATCGACCACAGGAAATGGCCAGCCTGTGACGAATCATTGTTGCTGGGAACTACCTTTTGCATGCGAGAGCTGTGCATGTGTGTGCGTATATGTTAAAATGATGAACATTGGCTAAAGTTTTAGTATAAAAAAATTTTGCTAGACTGTGGTCTATCCAATTTGCACCGCAGAACAGAAATGATTTTGAAAGATAAAAATGAGAGGAAAAAGAGAGAAATCTGTTTGCGAGCAGAAACTAATCCACACTAGTGCATGTTAGTGTCAAGCCCTCATGAGAAATTCGGAGTTAACAAAACAACGGAACATGCTTTCAGGAATTGGAAGAAGCTAAATTGTGAATTTAAGATTTTGCAATGCTACATTTAATAGGAATAATTGATTGGTTGTGTTATAAGATTATACAAAATTCTAAATGCAAGCTAAATCTGAGAGATTGAGTTCTTCAAATTTAAAAACAAAGGAAAAAATCAGATTAATTTGCCAGTTGGTTGTTTTAGTTAAGTCTTTTTTTGAATTGGTGGATTGCTCTACCAGGAAACCTAAGTTGGAAATGATATATGAATGTTGTGTGGTGAGCTTGGATGAATTGGGACCAATGTGATAGAAAGACTCCTTTTTGGAGACTGCGTGTGAGATGCAAATGAACATTGATGAATGATAGCCTGAATGAAAAGAAATTACAGGTTGAATGGTTGAAGTTGTTGGCGACTACTATAGAAAATTAGTAGAGCGACTTTGATGAAAGAGTGATTTTGAGCAGGTTGAATGTTAGAAAGAAACACGTAGCTTTTGGATTGATAATTAACTAGAAAAAAAACTGGAGAACCAGTAACACATGTAGAAGATGTGTGAACTGAGAAATTGAGAAGCGTTTTGGAAAGAAAGTCAAATTAAATGATGATGGAATCGTATGTAGTAAAGAACGCATTCTCCCAAAAAGTTTGTCAAGGTGTGAGGCATGGGCGTTGCCAAGCCTCAGAAGGGGGGGAGTGAGTAGGACTAGGACAGATAGTGGAAGATAGTAATAATACAACACTTTATGACAATGAATTTTCGAATACATTTGGTGTTATATTGTGGTAAATTTTTTGTTCTGGTGTAGATAGTTTAGCAACACGAGAGATTTAGAGGTTCAAAAGAAAGACAGTTAAAAGAAAACATTTTTGATTTGGACAATTGCAGGCTAACAGGAACATGAGAAAGATAAGAACTACGAGGTGGGATCCAATTTCATTGGGGAGATTGAGAATTCACAGTACCATACTCTAAGTCACATTTTTGAGCAAGCATGACAATAACATGTGATAGGTCAAGACATACAGATCAGGGCTTGATGTGGAAAGCAGACCTCGATGAGTTGGTTTTCAATAATGATACTGAAGACAACATACTGTCCGATTAAATTGGAACTATAGATAAAATGTAGCTCAAAAATAGGATGAGTTGCAGGATTTACGATATAAAAACGAGACCGCTGTTATTAGAAGAATTTGAAGTTTGGTAAACAAACATTACCAGCAAATTGATGGAAGCAGCTACATTTGGAGATAGTCTTACAAGTGTTCAAACCAGCCTGTCATTCTCAGTGTCAGGGCCCCTGAAACCCAATCCAAGACTTCGCCTGCAGCCGTGAACAACCACAAAATGGTGCCTGGCTCTGAAGCACCTTTGACCTTTGGCGAAGGACAAGAAAAGACTGCTGTTGTGCTTGGAGGAGGACAAGTACACTCCGGAGGAAATACAACATCCTCGGGGACGGAAAAGACAGTGAAAAGCGGAGGAACTCACAATGATGAAAATTGACTCATTTGAACAATGGACTCATTCAAGAGTGATGGATGGGGTCGCTCTGAAGCAACAACAAAAGAACACCAACTTGATAGGGTGAAGTGCGGCAAAAAGATATGGACTTGGAGTGTCTGACAACCAAATCGCACTCCTTGCTACGGCGTTCCCAAATTTGGTGGAGCTTGGTTCAAAGTGGAAGGGAGGTTCATTGTGCACTGAGTTTGACAGAACTGAGGAGATTTGATAAATAAATAATTAAAAATTTGAAAAATACGTAGGGGTACAGATTATAATCAGAGATTGAACGGATTTGGATAAAACAAATAGGCTAAAACGGTAGGAAACAAGAGCAAGATCTTATATTTTGGCTCATCAAGCTTAAGACGTAGAGGTCGAGTTCTATAAATTTTAGAACAGGACATTTGGCAGTCAGGAGGAAGCTAGGTTGCTCAATGTACCTACTCAATACAATAGTAAGTTTTTTGCACCACAGTGGAGGGTGGATGGTCAGAAAGTTAGGTACGTTCAATTTTTGACATTCACACAATCATGCATAGGAGTCACAAGGCAACAGTTAACAAGACAATGACTGCAATAGGGGCCACCTACGACTGCACCGACATGGAAAAGTAGAAGTGAGAGAGCAGAGTATGGGATTATATGCTAAAACGTCTGCTATACAGTGACCAATAGGAGATTCTATCAAGAGAAGCTACATGAGAGATGGATTAGAATCTCTTTGTCTGCGTGGGTGCGTGTGTGTACACCCTGTGTGGGTGCGAGCGTGTGAGGACAAAGAAGGCATGGATAAGACAATCTCTTTTAAACCAGGAGGCAATAAATGGGAACGCCCCTGTCATAAATAGTTTTTGGTTAAAGAGAATCATTAGGAAGTGTTCAAACTCTTCCCGCAAACATTCCTATTTGCCAGTTAAATGGGCACTACAATTGACTACGAGAGTTGCAAGCAACAGATGAAGAGCAGTCCTTGGCAGATTATATGATCAGGACGCTCAAACTGTGTCAAAGACAAATTTACTGCCGCTTGATCTTTCCTCCTCACAGGTCGACAACCCCATCAATCCAGGAGACTGGGTCTACATCGAGGTCATCAAAAGAAGGAACTGGGCCAGCCACGACGGGAGGGACCATTCCAAGTCTTGCTGACTACACATGTTGCATCCAAGGTTGCAGGACCCACAAATGCATTAACGATGACTGCTCTCCAGGAGGAAACTGGATGGGAGCTTTGGACATCACCGCTGTGTGCCAGGATGAGAGAGCCGTTTTCAAGGTGTAAGGGCTCTACTACCAACATGGCTGCACCATCGGACGGGACCTACTTCATTCAGAAGTTCAGAGGCACTGCCTCACCTGCATCCTATGAGTGCACGTGCCTGTTCAGTACGGATCATGGTTTTGTGGTCACGAGAGTTGTCCGATGCTGCCTGCCAACTGGACACGAGTGTGTGCGCCAGTGTGTGTGACAGACCTCACCTACAGACTAGAACATCAGCAGCTGACGAAAATGCGAGCACATATACAACTTCTTAGACGTGACAGATGTGATAATGATAATGAGACGTGGATTGCGTAGATGCTGTTCTGTTGCGCATGTATTACGGAAACTTGTTGATTTGACCATCAAATATGCTTCGCAAGTAATGGATACGCTGATGTACTGTTTCTTTGTTTTTCTTTTTGTTTTTATTGATAGCATTCTGGTCGCCTTAAGGCAAAGGGACCGTGTAAGAATTTTCCTGCTAATAACATCTGGCCAGCAGGTTTTTCGCTTACACAATAAGTTTGATCTGGGGTATTAAGGTAATGCCTCATCTTCACTGGAAAGTGTTGCTATCATTGTTTGTTGTTTTTATTTTTCCTATTCTTCTTTCTTCATTATACATATATATGTGTTTTTTTCTTACTTGTCTTTGTTGTTTGGGGTAGCATAATCATATGATAAAACAGGAGGGAGATGTTAGGGTTTTCCAGGTTATCTTTATCATAGGATTATGTTGGAATGCAACAGGTAATAAATACCTTACCTTGTCCTCCTTATCACAAGATCGTAAAACATCCCCTGAGATGTTTAGACTAGAGGACAAGGGCTTTCTATTCAGCCCACTCATACCCCCACTCTGTTCCTCCTAATAAATATGCCCTTGCAGGAAGGAGACCTTTCAGATTTCATTCCTGGAGCGAGTGATCTCTCCACCTGCAGGTGTCTAAAAGAACTTGCCTTGTCTACCGTGTGGTTCTTGCAAAATAAGTTGGAGTGAGCAAATCTCTAACAACCTGCAACACTCGTCACACTGAATCTGGTAAACAAAGAAAAAAGCAAGATCATACAATGCAGCACATTTACAATAATTTACAACGCATGTGTCATTCAATATATTTCTTTATCATCACATGCATTAGTTAACAAGACCTGACATAATTACCCATCTGTTGTCTGTGTTATGTGTAGCTTCCCCACAAACAAAGCACAAGTCAGATAATTCATCTGTGAAAACAAAGACAGAAGAATTGCTATCGTACTTCCCTGTGTAAAACTTAACTGAGTTGTATATAGCATTGATAGCACAGTCAGGACCATTCTTTGGGCGGCAATAACATCTCTTGGGTGCATATTACTTACCAGTCTCTAATAGAAGTGTGGTGGCAATTTGCAGCCTGTACCTATTTATAGCGTGTGCCTTTGCTGAGAAATCTATTTCTTCATTTGAAAGAAGATGTTCTGCAAACTGAAAAAGACAATGTCAGATGTTGACAGTGCATAAAGAATGCCTTAAATGTTTGCCATCTTTAGCCTATATATCGTACAAAAAATTCAACTGTCAGACAATAATTTGTTTTAGTCCTTTGTTGTATGAACTCTAAATTAGTTTTTTTTGTTTTGAGTAATGTTTGATTAAGTTTTTGCATAATTGAGTGATATGAGTTTGGTAAATATAGTCTGTAAATCAAATGCATACTTTCAAAGCAAAGACACCACAAGAGGTTGAATCTTGTTGCCTGGGATGGGGGACAGTGCCACAAGTCCACCTGGAAACATTGCACCCTTTGTTGCGCATGAACGCCCTGAAATATAAGAGCCAGCACATAAACACAAATTTCAAGTTTTATCCGTCAATTACATAATTTGTATTGATAAAAACAAAAACCTAGTCCACTTTCAAAAGAAAGCGCACATCTTCAGTTAAATGTTGATATCACAATAGAACTCTGACTTTTAGAAGCTGTGCTTACAGGGTTGATTCCAGGCATTTTTTAATGTCCATTTGAGACTCACCAAGAGGATCAAGCAGTAAGGACCTTTTTTCTCCTGGCATGATTGCCTATATTTTAAACACAAAATATGAGGTTTTATTATTCATATGCATGAATTATCAAACATTTTGCACATAACTATATATTTTTTGCTGTAATGTTACTCCCTCTTGTGGCATTAAAACATTTCTTTACCGCCAGCTTCCAATGATTATGCTCATTGACAATGCCAACAATAAGTTTGCATTCCACCGGGTTGATCTAAAAATAAACAGAAGAAAAAAATGCGTCTGTCAATAATTTCAATAAAATGTGTAAAGAACAAAATTAATGCCAATTGAGTTTTTTAATAAAATTGTTATAATGTCTTAATAACGTTGTTGGGCCACTAATTGGCCCAGCAACAATATTAAGACATTTAACTTCTTAACTTCATGGATAATTTTGCAAGATATAATTCAATAAACAGTACTAATACAGACAGACCTTGAGTCTCTGGCTCTTTCCATTCCATAAATTAGTCATTGCAAATGAGTCAATATAGGAAACCTTTTCCACGCTGATTTGGTTGCGTTTGTTCACCAACAACAGGAGGTACGCGTTTATAACCTGTAATTGAAACGGCAAACAAATTGAAACAGAAAATATTCCCCACCCCCCCAAAAAAATACAGTGCTGCCAATTAAGACTTCAAACAAAACAGTCAAACCGAGAAACCTAAGTTTCAGATATGAAAACATAATTTTACCTCCGATTCCAGCTCAGATTTGGGTCCAACGTTCATAATGTCCCAAAAGAACAATTTGTACGCTCCGATTTTTGATAAAAGAACATGGATGTGCTTTCCCTTCCAGGCATCTTGAACGTCTGCCAAAAATAAGTCAGAACAATACCTCAAAATGCAATTGGAAATGTGGTTCATTCCATAGCAGCAAGTGGCACTTATAAAACACTTTGTGAGTACAAGACCTATGTGCCACATATCCATAATGTATGTTTTAATATGTTTACAGTTTTATCATGAATACATCTTACATTTGTCCACATTTTCCCTCGTTTGTCTAAAAGTCAAAGACAGTCGTGTTAGTGTTGCGGTATTAAGAGCAGGGGAAAAGGGAGACGTGGCTGGAGGAGCTGTGGCTGAAGGAGCAGTGGCAGAGGGGGTGGTGACTGGAGGAGCTGAGGCTAGAGGAGCAGTGGCAGTGGGAGCGGTGCTTGGAGGAGCTGCGGCTGGTGGAGCAGTGGGAGAGGGAGCGGTGGTTGGAGGAGCTGCGGCGGGAGGAGCAGTGGCAGAGGAAGCGGTGGTTGGAGGAGCTGCGGCGGGAGGAGCAGTGGCTGGAGGAGCAGTGGCTGGAAGTGCTGAGGCTGGTGGGGATGGTGACTGTGTCATCCAGGAGGATGCTCCTTTTTTGTTTTCATACCTATGAGGCACTCTTTGTTTATTTTATTTGTATGGTTTTAGGTGGTCAATGTTTATTTTGGGGACCAAGGCTCCATTCTCATCCTGGAGGTCAGCTGTCTTACCCTCAATCGCCACAATTTTGTATGGCCCCAAAAAATTGGGGTTCAATTTTCCTCCCTTTCTTTGTTGAGACCTGATATTTTGTCTTAGAACAAGATCTCCTGTGTACAGTTGGTGTGGTCCCTGAGATTGTTTTTGGGTGCCTTGTTTTTTCCTGCGCTTTTCTAATGTTCTCTAACTTGCTCAAATAGTTGGTCTTGTTCATTATGGTTTTGTGCCGTAACTTCCATCCCCACCACATCCTCCACAGTGCCATCAACCTTCAGAAAAGGCAAACATTTGCTGTCATGATTAAAGTGTCAACAAGTTTTATTTTTATATTTGTGTTTTACAATTAAGATGTACCGAAACAAATTCAACAAGCAAATTGTCCTTGATCGTATAAAAACTTCTCCATGATACTGTATATCCTTGTAATGGATCATGGATCTTGATGTGCCAAACTCTTACCTCGTAGTGTTCTGGCACTTGAATGGGGTAGCGTGCCTCTCTACCGAACATTAGAAAGTAAGGCGAGTACTTTGTTGTCATTTGTTTTTTGGTCCGCAAACCAAACATAACTGCATCCAAATATTCATCCCAGCTTTCTGGATGCTGACAAACCACTTTGCTCAGAGCTCTAAAAAACAAAATCAGTTTTAAAATTGCGCTGGTGACAGTGTTGTTGTTTTTTTATTAATTTTGGAGAATTGTATATAAATGACTCCAATGACAATTTTTAAACCAAAATGTGTTTTTTCTTACCTAACAGTTTTTATAGTGCATGTTATTTACTTTGAAAGTGCCTTGAAAACAAAAACAAACTCATGAGCGACATCATAACAAGAAATTGTCAAAGATTAATGTGGGTAAATGAAGTATACTCACCTTTGAATTGTCCCATTTAATTTTTCCACCAACCCATTGGTTTGAGGGTGGTATGGTGAGCAAAGGCTTCTTTTTATGTCAAGCATTTCACATACTCTCTTGTTGATCTGCAGTTGCCAGGGGAAAGAATAAGTAATTGAGTTGGGCAATTTTGCAGTAAAACAGTGTTTGAGAATGTGATCTTAACATCATCACTACACTGGCTTTGCATCACAAATACACAGAAGGAAAATACAACACCCACAAGTGCAACGGTCACAAAACACGGACAAAATACAATGAGCAGTAAGAAACATTTTTTTTTAAATTTTACTCCAGCTATTTTATGAAGTTCGACATCCTTTTGTTGCTTTCATTGGCCACACAAAATAAAGTTACAGGCCAGATATGCCCTCAGGGACTTGTATTTGACAGCTATGATGAAGATAATTTCTGCCAAACACTGTAGTACTTACTGCATTGACAAATTCTTTGCCTTGATCTGTCAAGATCCTTTTTGGCGACTCAAATTGGTAGACGAATTTTAGGATACAGGCGGTACTATCAGCAGCAGACTTCGACCTCAATGGATAGGCTTGAGGCCATTTCGTGAAATAATCGACCATCACGCAAATATATTAGTATCCATCTTTTGTCTGAGCCAGTTTGCCAATGAGGTCCATCCCCAAGAGTTCAAATGGCTGAGACACCTAATAAATAAATATTTATAAAAACAAATTGTGTTAAACTGATGTTGCTGAGAAAAATAGTTATATAAAGTATGCCACATACAAAATACTATATAGACCTTGGGTCAAAATAGAGAACATTATTTGGATTAACTGACCTGTATAGGCATGACCTCTGTTGGGCTTTTTATTCATATGCCGGCTGCCTGACATTCGGTGCACTGGGACACCTGACAATGCCAAGTTTTGTGGAAAAGTAGTCATTGTTAATAAATGCATGCAAAAAGAAGATCTTAGATAATCATTTTGAATTGTTTGCAAAAGATACAAAGGAATAGTTTCATTCATTATGTTTGCAGGCTTAAAAAAAATGAACAAATAAGTATACTCTTTTTGTATTGTTTACATACCCACTCATTAATGTCAACAGACATCGCTGGACAGTAATATCTCAGAGAGATGCTGTGTCTTGTTTTATTTTGCCCGGCGTGTGCCCCTGCCGGGCTGGCATGAAAACTCTTTAAGAATAAAGTCTCCTTTGTAATATATACTCCTTGTACCATGTAACGGTACCCAAAAGGAGGAGTTTCTTTGCATCGAGGTTTATGCAAAGAGCTCACGTAATTATATCGTTGATTTTTGGTGAAGTGAGTGAGTGTTCCGTCTGTACGACTGGTCTTTGAATGCACCCCGCTTCAATGGCAGAACGCGGATGAATTTAAAGACATCAAATGAGAATAATCCTTTATAAAAATTTAAATTGACTGACGCAAACGTGAATTCTTCATGTTTTTATTGAAAACAACATAGTGCTGACGCCGTACGGCATCGGTTTTTCGCTTTCCAAACAAGGCGTGCGCGCTCCCGCGGCAGGGGGAACAAAATCTCACGGGGGAACCAAATCGAGCACAACACCTGCCGGGGTTTGAACCCACAACCTTCCAGTCTCAGGGCGGACACTCTAACCTTTAAGTTATTCCACACTGTTTTGCAACGAAACCGTGTTAGAATTTCGCTCATGGGACGTCGTCCTCCTCCAAAATGATGTGTGCCGCTGTTGTTGCCATTCCAACGTTTTTCCAACCTTTCGTATCTGCTGAATATTTATGAGCGAGCGTGATGTCATTCAAGATCAACCCCATTGGGCAAACGCCCGTCACCATCGAGCTGCTCTTTGTTCCCATGCCCTAGGTGGCAGCACGAGAAACACTACGCATTTTAAAACAACAAAAGCAAACGGAAGTGAGATTAGTTTTGTTTTTGGACGCAGTGAGAAACATGACGATCTGAGAGCACTAAACTGTCACGGTTGTTAATATTTAATCTTTCCGCTTTTGCGGGTCAACGACAACCCAAGCTCCGAATCGGTGTAATCGTGGAGCGTTCTGTTTGTTAGCTTAGCCTGTTAACTGCTACGAGGCCAACTCCAGAAGTTCGTTTGCTTCCGAAGCCAGTGGAGAAGGCGAGTGGAAACTAGTCAACTTTGGAGATGTGCAAAGTCCGGATGCTGAGAGCCTTGGTGAACGAGCGACTCAATGCCGCCATGGAAGAAATCTTTGGACTGTTCGACAGGACCATCGCCGAGTACGAGGAGGAACTTTGCCGATCTAAAGAGGAGATCGAGCGACAACGACAACTGCTGGACTCTCGCGAGCATCCCGGAAGCTTGGTCGCGAAAGGTCGCTTCATTTAACGGCCACTCCGGACGCAAAATTATGAAACTTCTTTTTGTATGTGAAAAATCTGGTCGTAAAACGAGAAGGGAGTGTTAAAAGTGTCAAATGTTTGTAGGTGGGGTCGTGTTTGTACGTGGGGTCGTGTGTGTATGACGTACCGTGTTTGTGTCTTTGTGTCCCGTAGCCATCAGGGCATGTCAAGAAAATGATGTTGCGCCCGATTGTCTGAAGGAGGCCGAGCCATCCCACGTTAAGGAGGAGGACGAGAACCAGGACTGGCCCGAGTTGCCGCACCTTCTGCGGGAGGATGACATTACCAAGTTCCAAGTGAAGAGAGAAGACGAAGATGACCCAGCTAAGTGGTCACATCTTAGGTAGGCTTTCAAAATCACAAGTGGAAATCCGTGCAAATCACAAATAAGGAATTTACAAAATTGCAGGTTGGTGCTCAGTAGGCAAGTCAAATACAGTAAAACTTGCACTCTGAGTTCTTCTGTGAATAGCAAAAATGCACCAACATTTGCACTTTGAGGCACCAACGCAGTCAAATGTTACATCCATACGTCAGCACAAACTGCCTTTGCACGAGACCCAAACAAACGTACCTCTCCTGCTCGACGTGGAACTTGATGGGAAATTCTCTGCCTGTTTTCCACCCCCTCCCTCATGTCAGGAGCAAAGCGGGAGAAGCCCGACCACGTAACGGCTCGTCCCCGCCGTCGGAGCGCAACGAGACGGATGACGGCGAGGGAAGGGGCGGGGTTTCCAAGGGCGGCCGAGCGTCCCGGGGCAACGAGGCCTTCATCTGCTCCTTCTGTAGCAAAAGCTTCAGCCGCAAGGACAGCTTTGTCCGCCACATCCGGGGCCACACGGGTGAGAAGCCCTTTTCCTGCTCCACCTGCAGAAAGAGCTTCAAGTACCGCTACGAGATCAGCCGCCACATGAAGATCCACACCGGGGAAAAACCCTTCAGCTGCTCCGTGTGCGGCAAGACCTTCGGCCGCCGGGAGCACTTGTTGTCACACACGCGAAGTCACACCGGGGAGAAACCCTTCGGCTGCTCCGTGTGCGGCCGGGGCTTTGCCCAGCGCTCGCACTTGGCGGCGCACTCCCGAACACACACCGGCGTCAAGCCGTTCTCTTGCGGCGTGTGCACCAACCGCTTTTCCCTCAAGTGTGTTTTGATTGCACACATGAGGACGCACACGGGCGAAAACCCCTTCGCCTGTTCCGTGTGCGGGAACAACTTCACCCGCAAGCGCCATTTGTCCATGCACATGAGGAGGCACGCGGGGAAGAAAAGTGACGTTTGACGGCCGGCTCTCTCAACCAACCCGAGCGACACCTTTCTTTCTGTACATAGCCAACAATTAAATCTGGGAATCATCACCTGTGAATAGTGTGTGTAGGAGGACTTTAGATTTACCATTATCCGTGTATTTATTTTTTTCGCCGTTCTGCTTTAACGTCGCTTTTTGTGTGTACCAAACGGAAACGGATGAAGAAAAATCACAGCCGAAAAGCCGGGCTACCAGGAGACTCGGATTTAGATGGAGCGGGTCAGTCATCTTTGAAGTTACTAAAGGGCGCTTCAACCAAACTGGAGGTTTAGTTTTTCTTCGAGTGTTTTGCAGGGAAAAATATCGCTCTTTTACCAGCACTTTTAATTGTCATATAATTTATATATAATAATTAATACAAGGAGCATTATGCCACTGGGGAACGTCCTACTCACTCAGTGCCGAGCCATTGAAAGAGTGTTAGCCACTGAAGGCAGACATTGAATATCAGCACCTCTAAGCCCGAGGCCAAAATTTGAAGAAGAGCTTAATCGTCACGGCCACGTAATGTCGATCGCAATTGCAACATTGATTTGTCCCCCAACCCTTAACAGCGTTGATAGTTGCCCTAACCTGAAACTGAGATGCATGCACGTGAGTGAGCCAGCCCTTTCGTTTGGTACCTATGGAAAACAAACTAATGCTCAAGTCTTTGACAAAGTTGATTAACGTGGGAAAATGTGCCATTATTGAATTTTTTTTTCACGCTAAAATACCTTTGAATACATTTTGTGTCGAGGTGCATTTGAAAATTAAAACTACTCGCCTGTGCATTATTGGCACATGTGCTTATTTTTTGTCAGCCGTCTGCAGCACACCAGAAGCGCGTCTGCATTTCAGTTGAGGCGTCCCTGCTTTAGTGTATGTGTCGCGTGCGTCAAATTGTTGTAATCGTAGTTGTGTTTTCACCTTTCTGCCGTTATTAGACATGAGGAAGTCCTCTCGTCTGTTTAAAAAAAAAAAAGTGCACCCCCTAGTGGTTAATGACAATGCAAAGCTGTGTGTGAGGCGTGTTGTCAACGTACAAGTGCACTCCCTAATGCAGTGGTTCTTAACCTGGGTTCGATCGAACCCTAGGGGTTCGGTGAGTCGGTCTCAAGGGTTAGACAGAGCCTCCACTGTGGAGGTCCGAACAAACCTAATTTATTGGGTAAATTCTGATTTGCCAGTATGTAATTTGTTGTGAGGTCATGCATAGTGTTGGTTTTGTTCTTTGAGCAAGGTGATGTTCATGCACGGCTCATTTTGTGCACTAGTAAAAATCATCCATGTCTTGAATTTCCCCAAAATTATTTTTCATTAACGAGGGGTTCGTGAATGCGCATATGAAACTGGTGGGGTTCGGTACATCTAACAAGGTTAAGAACCACTGCCCTAATGGTTGTTAGAATTATAACCTGCTTGATGTTTGTGACAATTTGGATTATCTTGCTTTTTGTCTTGTGGCTAAGGCAGGAATGTTTCAAAGCAGTGTGTGGTGAGATATAGATGACAACAGCCGAAAAAAAATGTGTGAACGTTAGATGTCACTGGTTACACTACTATACCTTAAACGAGCTTGTGCTCGGAAAAAAAAAATACTACCCACTACGCGTTTTCCGGTCTAAAAGACTCTTACCTTTGTGTAGTTTAAGGTTGTTGTGAAAATATACATAGTGTGTTTTTGGACTTTCAACTAGGTTTCAGTAGCACCGTTATGATTATGTTAGCTTGGTGTTAACTGCAAATTTAAATACATGCATTTTAAAACATCCAAACTATCACAGTCAAAATGTGTAAAAAAAAAATAATAAAGAAATAAGTCACAAAAAATAGCTCTATAATGTAGGAATAAAAAAGGACACAATGGAAAACTTTCAAAATATAAAAATAATTTTACAAAATAAAAACACTGTACTTGGTAATAGGTTTAAATACCAGCTCAGTGGTCGAGTGGTAGAGTGTCCACCCTGAGACTGGAAGGTTGTGGGTTCAACCCGGCCGGGTCATACCAAAGACTGTAAAAATGTGACCCATTGCCTCCCTGCTTGGCACTCAGTATCAAGGGTTGGAATTGGGGGGGTTAGATCACCAAATGATTCCTGAGCATGGCACCGCTGCTCCTCACTGCCCCCCTCTCCCCCAGGGGATGGGTTAAATGCCGAGGACAAATTTCACCACACCCAGATGCGTGTGTGACTATCATTGGGACTTTTTAACTGAATATAATCTACAAAATAACAAATGCTTTTAATGTGGCAACATAAAAATCATTTGTCAGAATGAAAAAAAACAAAAAATGTTAAATTGCTTAAAAAGCAGAACCTTTTAATTACAAAAATTAAAGAAAAATTAAACAACTATTTCCTATTGTCAGGGGCAAAATGCATGTCCACAAATAGACATGGGGTTGGGGGGTCTATCAGATCTGTCTACACGATTCACGAAAATTATACTTCAGACGGGAAAAAACACGGAAATCCGCGGATCCGCAGAAAATTCTCATCCCTGACAGAAACAGAAATATAATACAAAAATTAATTAGTGCAGAGATGACAATTAGTTTAATCCCTTCAAATAACTTGTTACTTACTTTTCTCTGGCATGAGGTACTTGTATACCCTCCCAGCTGTCGAAGAATAACCCAAAACCTGAGGTTCAAGATTCTCCCGTGGCAATTCTTAATTGCTGGCAAATTGCTCAATGGCAATTGGGGACCACCCATTATAGACTGGATTACACTATAAATAATTATGAAGAAATAAAGTGTGACTATAACTAGTACTTTCATAAAGAAAGACCATCTTAATCACGTAACTGTCAGTATGCCAAATATTAATTACCTGGTTGGGTCCACATTTATTTTTTCCATTGATGCTCTTTAATTCCACAAGGATTGAAGACCCAAAACCTGATCTTCCACTGTACTCCGTTTCCTCCTCCACTCTTTAAGATAATTAGAGGACATAATTCTGCTGGGGGGAAAAAAACAAAAGAACATTTAGATTGGACAGACTAAAATTCTTGAAATAAAATTAATAAAACAACTGTAATAACATGTGTTACACTACAAGACTACGAGTATCAGGAAATTATTTTTCAAGAAAATTGTCTCAAAATTAGTAGCAGCTTGAACGATTGATGTGCAACTCTTACATGTATAAAACATACATAAAAATGATTAAAAACTGGGTTAGAGCGCAAGCATGCAGGATAATTGTCAAAAATAAAATGTAATTTTTAAATGTAGGCTACTCCCGGAGATTCTAACTTTTAAAAAGACATTGGTTTCTTCCGCTAATGGAAACAAAAAATCCTGTTTTGGCGCAAAAATGTTAAGAGACGTACACATTCTACATTAAACAGTTTATTCGATTTATTTGGGTCATTTGATAGGTTTCATGCAACATATAATGCCTTACATTAAAAATGTAAGATAAAGGAGTTTTAACCGTGTTTAAAAAGTAAAGAAAGTTAACTTTACCGAACCGCCACCCCACACATACACAAACTCAAACTACTCGCAAAAGCATTCTTTGGACACACAGAAACGTCTTTCTTCGAAATTGTTCAGAATAAAACAACGTAGCCTAGAACACACAAGAAGCAGCCCTTCTTTGTCTCGTTGTTTTTCAGCAGATCGCGGAAAACATTCCTCTCTCTGCTTCTTCCTTAAGGAACTCGCTTTTATTTCCGGTTCCTCTGAAATCAGACGACCCGGAAACAAAAGTGAGTTTCTGCCCCCTAGTGGGGCGAGATAAAAATATGTCCCCACCCAAACTATCAAATAGTTGATATTCTATTTTACCAGTTATGGTGTCATATTTTGGGCGAATAAACAGTATTCACTAAAATATATTAAATGATATACACTATTTAATTTAATCGTACACATGGTCTAAGGAAAGTCTACATTTAGACGTCTGGTTAAAATAATAACCACACTTCACACGGCTCAATGGTTGTTTAAAATGAAGCAATACAACATTATTTATACAACTTACAGCTGGTTTGGATTTTAATATTTCATATTTGATTAATTTAATTCTGTCGTCTAGATTTGGGCCATATCTATCTATCTATCTATCTATCTATCTATCTATCTATCTATCTATCTATCTATCTATCTATCTATCTATCTATCTATCTATCTATCTATCTATCTATCTATCTATCTATTTAGTTTAATATTTCTGGTTTTAATTTTGTCATCAATTTTTGGGCTACACTGTTAAAAATGGCTGTGAAATCTACAGTTACTTACTGTATTAAACACAGTAACCTTACTGTGTATGATTATTACAGTTGAATGCTGTAATTGTTACAGTTAAACCTCGTAAACATGACAAAATCATAGTAGGATATATATATATATATCCTATATATCCTATATATATATATATATAAATTATTTTTCTAATATGTATATCTATCTATCTATCTATCTATCTATCTATCTATCTATCTATCTATCTATCTATCTATCTATCTATCTATATATATATATATATATATATATATATATATATACACACACACACACACACACACACACACACACACACACACACACACACACACACACACACATACAGTACATCTACTGTAATATGTATTTACAGTAAGGTACTGGTTAATTGCTGCCAGTTAACTACTGTAAAATGTTTTTACGGTAAGTTACTGGTTAATTGTTGCCAGTTAATTACTGTAAAATGTTTTTACAGTAAGTTACTGGTTAATTGCTGCCAGTTAATTACTGTAAAGTTTACAGTAATTTTTTTACAGTGTACACATAGACCAACTATAGACGTCTAAAATCGGGCTACACATCAAGATCACCAAATGATTCCCGAGCGCAGCACCGCTGCTGCTCACTGCTCCCCTCTCCCACAGGGGAGGGATCAAAATCACACGGGGATGGGTTAAATGCAGAGGACAAATTTCACCACACCCAGATGTGTGTGTGACGATCATTGGGACTTTAACTTTAACAAAAAGTTGATGGTGTCGTTGTCAGCTTCAGCTGATAATGGGGCAAGCGCCTGACACCAACTTCTGCTCACAAAATTCACCAAAAGTTACAAATAAAAAGAACTATGTACTGCTATTCTATACATTTGTTAAAAACGTATTTCAATATTTTAATTAAAAAAAACAACAACCCAGTCCTATTTATACGTATAAGCATTTTAAGAATGGTTTGAATTTTAAAAAAATCATTGTGAAATTGAATTACAGCGTGGAAGAATTACATTTGTTTACATACAAATACGTCGAATTTTCATAAGCCTCCCTAATTCTATTAAAACGGTTTTAATATAATGGGGTGACAAAAATATTCGGATAAAAAATACACACAAGCGTGTGCACGAACGCTGGTCTGTACTGCTACTATTTTGTTTTTAGTTTGTTTTTGCGTGCATTTATGTGAGTGCGAGCGGTGTGCTGGCTGCGTGAAGTAGCAGCGCCTGCGTGACGCTGCTGCTGGTGGGGGCAGCGCGGCCGCAGCACACTTGAGCAGCCGGGTGGGGAGGGGAGCGACGCTTTCCGGCCGCCAGCCCCCGGAGCACAGCGAGCACGCAACGCAGGAGGGGATTGTGGCGGTGCCGCGAGCCGAGCCAAGCCGAGTTGAGGCGAGGCGCGGACGATACGGGAGGAGAGAGCCACTCGGGAGCCACGGCCTGCCCCGCCGCCGCCACAAACAGTAAGCAGCCCCCACACCAAACGCTGCGTTCGCTCCCCGCCCCGGGCTGGGGCGTCTCGGGTGCGCCGGGGGAAAGTTGCTCCGGTCGTCAAGCGCTCCACAGCTCTGGCTGCTCGGCGCGGGTCTGCGAACTGCGCCACTCCTTTCCGTCACTTTAGCTCTTTTTTTTTCACGGTTTCAGCACTCGAGGCTACGTTGATGGTACGAGCAGTCAAGTCGGCGTTGTGCAATTTGTTTGCGCTAATGTCACCCCTTTTGTGCATTTTGTTTTTAAATCTGTCTTTTACTATCGCGGAAGTGTGTTGACACGCAAGGCGAGCAGCTGATTCCAGCCCGGCTTGACGTGTCTCCGTCGGGGCTTTTCTGCCCGTTTTTTAAGACATTGCTAATGCACGACTACTTACTATAGTTTTTTTTTTTTTTGCAAAGGGCACAGCGGCTTTGTTATTGCGAGACTCGCCGTGATGTCATTCATCTCAGCTCGGACCATTACATAACGGACTGTGGGGAAGCCTGCTATAGCGAGGCTATTTTTACTCTGTTTATACCCCCCCCCCCCCCCCCTTGCACTACTCCCAGTCCCGAGTGTTGGCCTATCGCTCACGTTGTCATTTTTTTACTACTACAAGGAGGATTGCGTGTGTAAGTTTTGTGTATCGAGACGAGCCAGTACCGAAGTCACACTCGCCCCTGCCCTGCAAGTCATCCAAGCCTTTCAAGCTTACGAAAGCACCAGCAGACGCTCCATCGCGACATGCTCAAGAAAATTGCGTCACAGTGGCGGCTCTTAACATTTGAAGACCTTGCTGCCAAGTAGTTATGCACTTTAAATGTAGATAATTCAACATTTTTATAATTTAACGACGAATTTGTATTGTAAAATAAGAAAAGTGTGATGATAACCGTAGAGTGGGTAATGGTGCTTAATGTCATAAGAGTTTATAAGTTTATAGAATTTGTAGTTTTCACAAGAGGTTTTGTTTTTCTTTCCTCGGTGTGTTAATGTAAAACGATGACATCAGAAACATACAGAAGAAGGAAAAAAAGCATTTTGGGAGGTTAATTTCAATTTTTGATGATTATAAACAATATTTAGAAAGAATAAAAAACAAAAGGATAAAAAATAATCAAATGTGGAATTTGATTCAATTTTTTGCTGTTAAAAAATTGCTTTGAAAATAATATAAAACATATTTTCTTAAAAGCAAGAAATGAACAAAAATAGCTTTTGAATAGGTCAAAAAAGGAAAAGAAATAATTCATAATGACTCACGTACGCTACTTGGAACTGCCACTCCGGACACTAGACGGCGTGGCCAGCAACAATGGTCTTGCACCGATGGGGGGGCGGAGGGGGAGGTGATATGCGTTCGAGAGACTGGAATTCAATAACAGGAAAAAAGCCCGTGAAAAAGAAACAACCGGTGGAATAGCCCAACCCACCCTGCGCGGCCGTTGTGCTTGTCAAGCGTTTGCACCCTGCGGGACGCCTAAATGGAGCGCGTGGGAGTGGGGGACGGCATAGTTGAAAGCATCTTGACGCTATTTCATTGATGTCCTTATTGGAGTGAGTCGACTATGCGGCGGCTGTTTTGCTGTGGCATTGTCGTGCAGTGTTGTGACCTAGATTGAAGACACGTCGCACATTGCTAGTTGAGGAGAGGCCGTCCATTGGAGCTTGTTTGGGCATCCGTGGAACTTCCTATTTTTTTCTTCCCTCCAGCAAAGAGTTTGCGTGTGGTCTGTTTGTTGCCCGTTTTAGAAATTTGCGTAAGTAGCCGACTCAACGCTTGAATTTTGATATGAAAGGAGCTGCGGTTTTGGTTAGCGACACGACACTGTGTGATTTTTGCATGACATAATCTTGATGACCGTTTTTGATTTTCTTTTCTTGAGGGAATGTTGCCATATCCGGACAGCGGACACATTTTGAGCTGTGGCACAGCAGCCCAGACCAAGGCTTGCCCTCCACTGTACGTTGCTGACAACAGGCTCCGCCTCCTCCACGTAGCTCCTCCTCCTCCTCCACTCAGGTACCACCACCTCTCTGTTTCTAATTAAATTTCTAAATACCAAAAGAATCGTAACGTTGCGAGCAGGGAGTTGATTCCAAACGAATGTCCGCTCTTTACCGACTCTCCAAACTTTTCCACCTTTGTGATTGTCATCTTGGCATGGCAGCCAATGTGAGCTTTTCACCAGCCGCTGTCTCTTTTCTTGCTCTCCTCCTCCTTCTTCTTCTCACCTCATCTCTCCTTCTCTAGCCCACTCATCTCTCCTCTCCCTCCTCAATTCACATCATTTGAACCTGCTCATTAAAGCGCTTTACCATTTTTGTGGGCTCCAAAGTTTTCCTCTGGGCTTGTTTGCAAATTCTGCTTTGATTTTTAAATTCCCTAACTGGGCTGCAAGAATCCACCAGAAGCGAAGTGAGCGTGTCCGCTGGCGTTTCTTTTCTTATTTGAAGTGTAAATGGCTTACGCGGGCGCAAGTCGAATGAGGTGTGGCGTCAAAGCTTGTCTCATCTGCTGTAAGGTCAGACTTCCTTGTTTGGGTGTACCCCCACCCCAAAAAAGCATTTGAAGCCGGTCAAGCGCGGCTCGGCACAATATCGGCACCTGCCACTGGCAGCTTCCGATACCTGCTCGCTGCTCATCGGAGGCGGGCGGAGTCATTCAACCTAAAATAGCATCTCCTCGCCATGGCAACAACAGCCGACCGCTCGACGGAGCGGAATCTCTCATCGCTGTACTCTTTCTTCCGAGCGAGGATGGCAAGTTACGTTTTATGTGTTTGTTTGCGTCGCCGTGGAAACGTGCATACGCGTCCCAAGACAACGGCTCGATTTTATTTAATTTGAATGTTGAGCCCCTGAAGCTTGCGTCGATTAGCAACCTCGCGGTCAATTTTGAAACTAAACTCCAAAATTCAGCCCTCCGATTCACTTTGACTTGCACGAAAACTAAGGTGAAGCCGGAGGCCAGCTGCAGGTTGCCCCACCCCCCTCTCCCCCTCCCTTCTCTTAGCTGAACTCTGGGAACCCTGCAGGTTGTACGGCACGCCGTTACTATTTGGAGCTTTCATTTCACCAGATGGTGCATGGGCGCCGCCCACTTGCCACCATTTGTTATACAATATGGATTGTATAACAGGCAGAAAGCACCCCCCCCCCCACGCAAATACACAAACGGTGAACTCGTCTGTCCCGTTTTGTGTGCGCAGAATCCCCGAGTGCAGCATTGATCCACCTTCTGGGCAGAACCCAGCAAAGAGCACCGCCGCTGCTTATGAGGCCAACAGAGTGCCCGAGCTTTGACTGTTGTGAACGCACGCAGCCTCGGCGTGCGTTGCGGTCGCCCGCAAGCATGCCTTTGTCGTTGTATTGACGAGACGCCGACAAGAAAAGTGCGGCCCGTCAAGCCGGTTCTGCTTGACAGTGCGTCCTGCGTGTGTGTGCGTGTTAAGGGTTGTGGGGCAGCACAGGCAAGGGAAGGGCATTCAAATACAAGAGTCACTTTGAAAGTTTGTTCTCGTGCCACGTCGTCTTTAAAATGTACATTATGGTCTCTTCAAAAATATTGCACAAGTCCTGACATGTCAGCATGTAGTACATCCAAAAGTACAGAATTAAAAAAAAAAGAGACCTTAAAATATTTTTTAAATAAAATATTTAATATTATAAATAAACAACTAAATGTAATAAGACCTTAAAATATTTTTTAAACAAAATATTTAATATTAGAAATAAATACATGAATAAATATTTTTTAAGTAAAATTATTCAATATTTTTTTAAATAATAATATTAAATAATAATATTAATAATAATAATAATATTTTTTCCTCTATTTCAAACAAGAATAAATTTTTTCCTCAAGGGAAAGAAAGAAATCAAGTTTTTTTTTTCTCCCAAAGATGAGGAAAAGCATGGCTGCGGTCAAAGAAGGCATTTCCTGTATGTTACACGCACACACGCGCGTGCAAACAGCTGTCAGACACGACGTCAGCCTGCAACGCTTTAGTGCTGAGATCACCGCTGACGTTTGTGTCAAGAAACGTCCCGCGCTCTTTTCAAGAAGGCGGCGTGCTGAGAGTGCAGTCGAGCTTTTCGCGCTGCCTTCAGGGACCGTCTTGTCACACGTCCCTTTTGGTCTGGCAGCAATTTGCCAGCGCCTTTGCCATTTTCTGCATATGAACGTCCGCCTCTTCGCGAGGGGTTGGACAATTACCAGCTTTGGTGAATGCACCACGGCTTGCATTTCAATTTTTCTGATATTTGCCAGCTTTGATGACAGCAAAGCGTGCCGAGATTGCGTTTTGGCGCCGCCTTCAGTGACCTTTGGTGTCCTTGGGCCTGCACTGACTGCATGAGTTTGGAATCAAAGCTTTCATCCTGCCTCCGCCCTCTCTCACTCATTTTTTTAATTCACTCGTCATTTCTCGCTCCCCTGCTGCGTCGAGCCGGCTGACTCGATGTTGCCTCTTCTCCGCCACCATCTGCTTTGCTCGCTCGCTCTTTCTCGGCTTTGCCTTTCGCTCTCGCCGGCTCCATCTGTCCGCCGCCGCCACTTCCCTTTGCACTTTGAACACGGCACCAAAAAACACCTCTTAGAAAAAGGAAAACTACACGGTGGTGTTGTTGGCTTGGACTTTTGCCCGCATGTGGCGGCTGCGTTTGTTCTTGTGTGTATATATGCGTGCATGCGTACTCTGTGGCAGCAATGGAGCAGCTTAGTGGCAATTTGCCCATCCCGCCACTCCCTCCCAAATCCTCACACGCACGCAGCTATTTGGGAATGGGCCTGTGGCCCAGCACCCCTCTGGGGTGAAAAAAAAAAGCGTCAAATCAAAAAGTGCAAGCTGTGAGCGTAGCCGCCGACCTTCAGTTCAGCGAGTGCACTCTGATGACATCATTACGTAATGTTTACACGCTGCGCTGCACAAGTGCTGTGCTGCTATGGTGGCGGCGCAAGAACAAGAGGAACTTCTGCTGCGTTTGTCTGTATCGTGTGTGTGTGCGTGTGTGTGCGTAGCGTAAGAGGAAGCGACGACAGTGTGAGGAGTAAAAGAGCGCAATGCTGTGAGAGGGGGCGACCTGTGGTGAGTACACTTGAGTGTGTGTGTGTGTGTGTGTGAATGTGTGTGCGCACAGGAGGGGGGGGGCTACGACATGATATTCCACTATTGACACACCATATGTGCGTGCGTGTGCGCGTAATGAATCCTCACGTACTCGCTCTGTCCTACTTTGCGCCTCTTAATCGTCTCAACAAATCACGCACGCTACAAAAAGTGCAAGTCATTCAACTTGTTTTTCTCACATTTGTTAGAAACTCATGACTCTAGCTGGCCCATCATTCCAAAATACAGTTTTCTCTCTCTCTTTCTCGCTCTCTCTCTCTCTCGCTCTCTCTCTCTCTCTCTCTCCTCTCTCTCTCTCTCTCTCTCTCTCTCTCTCTCTCTCTCTCGCTCTCGCTCTCTCGCTCTCTCTCCACACCTTAAGCGTTTTGACCTTAGAAGGACAATCGTGTAGTCATGCATGAGTGTGCGCTTTTGCTTTGTGGACACACACACACACACACACACACACACACACACACACACACACACACACACACACGCATGCACTTGACACTCGGGTGTACATGTGAAGTGAAGCCCATAGAGGAGTGTCATCTTGGGTTACAGGTTATCTGATAACTACACACGCACGCACGCTCACACACGCACGCACTGCCAAGTCAGCAAGCTTCAGGTGAGCGAGCATTTCAAGTGAAGGTGGGTGTCTGGTTTCAGTGAGGCAATACGTTTCCTTTCTGTAATCTGGGTCAAGCCTTTGCTGTCCTCGGCCGCGGCTGCATGCATGGCCCTCAGTCAAGGAAGGGGGCATTGCTCAGAACCAAAACCAAGGACTGTTCTTGTTCTTTTGGTGGCTCCGTTGGCGATGGACATTCCTGCCAGATTCCACGTTTCGTCATCTTTTCTTATTTTCCGAAACTGCCTTGGTCGTCCTCACGTGGCTCCGCCGTGTTTGCCTTTCAGGACCGGGAGGCTCGCAGGGCGATGATTCCGCATGAAGCGCCACGCACTCGGCCCCCCGTCGCCTCGGACGGCAGCAGCAGGTGCCAGCGCGTGACGTGCTCCGACTTAGCCTAGAGTCCCCCACAGAAGCCCAACCGCGTACCTTGAATCCCCCCTTTTCCGGTCGCCCTCATAGTTTGTGTGGAAAGTGAGAAGGAACGCAAGATTAGATAAGGCAGAGCACTGGAGCAGGATCAGGATGAAGTCCAATCTTGAAAGGAGTAACGAATGTCTGCCCCCAAAGAAGAGGGAGATCCCACCCAGCACGCATGGTCCACAAAGCCGCTCCCTAGTCGCTCCACCTGCCGCCAAGCCCCCGGAGAACGCGACCTGGCCGGCTGCCAGCAGCACCGCCCAGTCGGACGCCCCTCGCTATCAATCCCCCCCCTCCACCTCCAGCTCGACGAGGCTTTCCGCCGTCTGCACGTCGCCCCTGCCCCAGACAGGAGGGGGGACGCTCCACTACACCCAACTGCCGGCCAATCTTCAGTTCATCACCTCGCCTTACAACGCAGCGTACGCCAGCTACGTGGCCCCTCAGCTCCTTCCGCCGCCCTCGTCCTATTGTCAGAGGTTGTTGTCACTCCCCGAGATGCAAGAGCGAGCATCCGTCCGGTACGCCGCCGCCATGCCTCCGCCTCCCACGCTTTACGCGGATGTAGCGGGCGCCGGAAAAGAGGACTCCAGAGAGCTTCACAACGGGGGGCTGGAGCGGAGCCGCGGGGTCAAATTGCACGACGCCTACGAGGCCCGCCGAGCGGTTCCCTTGCCGGACTCAATTCACGAGCCTTCGAGAACGTCCGTTGTGCTGGAGGATCGCCAGCTGTCATTATCCCGAGGCGACCCTGGGAAGCCACTCAAGCTTACGCCTGTGTCCTCCAACCACACATTTCCACCTCCCTCATGTGGAGACAATCTGAAAGCTTGCGTCAGCCCGTTGTCACCGCAGACACTGGTCCAGACCGCTCGTGACTCTCCAGCCGAACCACCGTGTGTGGGGCTCACCCCCGGCGGGATCTACCCGCAGTCCCCCGTGATTGGTTACATCGCCGGGGCGGGCAGCAGCCAGCACGCGGCCGTCAGCTACCACGGCAGCTTGCAGCAGCACGTGCTCCTTCCAGGAGCCCGGCCGGTCATCATCCCGCTTGACGGAAGCGCGCTGTCCTCCGCCCGGGCCTCCGGAGGTGACCACCCTGCTGGCTCATACCACCGGGGCAGCTCAAGCGGGCCGGTCCGGGCCCAGCTCCACTTCCCCACGGTTCCGTCGGCGGTGGCGGCTCCTCCGTCTCTACCGGCGTATTTCGTGAAGGGATCCATCATCCAGTTAGCGGACGGCGAACTGAAGCGCGTGGAGGAGCTGAAGACGGAGGACTTCATCCAGAGCGCCGAGATCAGCAGCGAGCTGAAGATCGACTCGTCCACGGTGGAGCGCATCGACGGGAGCCACGCCTCGCCTAACTTTGCCATCGTGCACTTCTCTGTGGGCGAGCGACGCTCCCAGGTAAGCTCCAGACAAACAATCTTCGGAGTCAAATGCCTAAACCAAAGATGTTCTCCGATCTTGCAGGTGAGCGTGGAGGTGTTGGCTGAGTATCCCTTCTTCGTCTTCGGCCAAGGGTGGTCGTCGTGCTGCCCGGACCGAACCAGCCGACTCCTGGAGCTACCTTGCACCAAGCTTGCAGTGGGCGATGTTTGTATTTCGCTCACCCTCAAGAACCTGAGCAACGGATCCCTGAGCAAGACTCAGCCACCGGAGCCGGTCGCCCCTCGCTCAGCCCACGGGTTCCTCCTGGAAGCCCCCAAAGCGCTTTCCCGGGTCTCTGTGCACAGGGAGCGGGAGAATGGTGCCATTGCTGTGCAAAACGGCGATATGGACTTGGTGGTGATGCCTAGCAAGCTGAGCGGCACCAGTGGCAGGAAGCGCCGATGGTCGGCCCCCGAGGCTCGCAAAGTGGAAAAAGCCGAGGATCTGCCCTCGGCCAAATTGACTTTTATCCCTCATGAGGTCAAAGTCACCATCGAGGGAAGATCCAATCTTGGCAAGTGACGATTCGCAAAAGTGCGAATGCCCACCTTCACTGTCGGACAGTCGAGATCCAGTGTCGCTTTCTTAGCCATCAACCTGGTCCGACACAAACCGGCTTTGCAGTTTTTGCGCCAGCTGGCGTGGCGCACGTCCCGTCCGCTGTCCGCATGTCAACGTGACACGGCGGCCTTGAAAGAGGGAACGCCACTTTTTTTTATCCTTCTCACCCGCTTCAAACGATCATTGGGCAAATCAGGGGCTCAAAGTTGCTTTGATCAAAACGATATCAGACTTTGAAAACACACTGCAGTGAGTCAGCCAACGTTTGGCTTTGCCGATTTCGATTTTTCTAACAAGATTGAATGAGGGGCTTTAATTTAGTTCTTTTGAATGCAGTACTGTAAGTTTGCCAGAGGGGGAGTAACAAGTAGCAGCAGCACTTTGTTCGGGGTCCCATCGATGGGCCTCGAATGAAATGGCGAGGAGTGAATGAACTTTTGTTTTGGTGAACCCCCCCCCCCCCTCATGTCCAGTGTTTCCACTTTGGAGTCTTGAAAGAGAATCTTGCAGTTTGCACATGACGAGGAAAAGAAGGAGTCAGCCGGCTGTTTTATTTTTGTCTTTGTTGGCTTTTTGGGGGCGGAGCCTGTTGTCTTGGATGAGACGGAAACACTGGAAAGGCCCTCATGTTTGAATCTTCTGGCGTCGAGTTAGCGAGCTGGCGAGATGAAAATGATGATGATGAAGACGATATTGTGCTTGGTGAAGGTGGCATGTATTTGTAGGAGATTCTGATGATGCTTTATTTTTATAATGATACAAAAACAGGGTTCCACTTTGTTTTCAAGTCATCTGGATGCCTTGTGTGGATTGAAAGTGTCCAACTTCATTATTTTATATTTTTTTTCCTCAACCTCCCCTCTGGAACATCAAACCCAACCTGTCAGCCTCTTGAAACCTCCGACATTTTCTCTAATTCAGGTTTACATACACACACACGCACGCGCACACACACACACACATACAATGTAACTAACGGAGCCAAAGCCAAGTCATTGCGTTGCTATGGTTACCTAAGAAAGCAATATCATGCACTTTGCTTGCATATGAGTGGATGTTATGCACACACACACACACAAACACACGGAATCATTCCACTGGAGTAGTTGGCAATAAACATTTCATTGGCGATCCTCCAGCAACGCCCAGAAAAAAAAATCCCAAATCACTTACGGGAGTACCTGAACGTTCGTCCTCTCCAATCTATGCAGTAAATCAAGTCGGGGTTGCTTGTTGTTTCCCACGTCAACCTAATTCTATTCTTTTGAATTCCCAAAGGCAAGTTGACTGTTTCCGTTCGACCAGGAGGCAACTTTGGTTTTCACCCTCTCCCTCCCTCGTATATATCGTGATGTGCAATATGAGATTAACTAATGTTTTCTCTTTCCCGTCGCGTGTGCCAAGTTGATGTAGCATCGCGCTAACCGGGAGTTTGCTTGTACCAGATTGGCCCCACCCATATTGCGTGAATGCGAATACCTGACTCAAGGTTCGTGAAGACAACCCTCATCGCCACAGTGGGGACCACATTTTTATACTATATATTTAAAAAAAAGAACATAAATTCATAAAAATTATGCACATGAAAACTTGATGCTTTGCAGCACTTTGGAATCCGAGCTAGCTAGAAGCTAGCTTTGACCGCTAACTTCTGTCCAAAGAATGACAAATGTCGGCAACGTTGGACGAGTGAGGATGAACCTAAAGAAAATGACGGAATGTAAATGTCGTTTTGGGGGTTTAAAGGTAAAAGTTGTTGATTTCGGATTGATAAGGGGGTGGGGCTTAAGAGGGGGGAAGTAGAAGTATAAAGTTGGAAGATTTGGATTTTTTTTCTCTGATTCCCTTTGCTTGTAGCATGGGCCATTTCCGACAGATGGCTGTTTTGTAGATTTGTCGTGTCATCAGACAGGAAATGACCAGAATGTCAACATTAATCTTTTTTTTTTTTTTTTTTACGACAAGCGTCCTCAACACGGAGGATCACTTTCTTTTTCTTGCACAATATGATGATTTAAAAAAAAAAACAGAAGAGTTTGAGCTCTTTTGGGTGACGATTTCAAGGAAAAAAACAGTCTGGGCACTTTTTTGTTTGACTATTGAATCAGGATTTGTATAATTTAGTTTTGGGTAACCAACTCAGGCAGAAAAGGAAACTTTGAATGTTTGAATGGATTTTCAAGGTGACGTGTATTTACAAGACGCCGTTTAACACGATTAACAACGATGGCGATGAAGTCGCCAAGGCCCGCTTCACCGTCTTTGCAAGCCGAAGAACTTGACTTGACGCTGGCTTGCAAAAGACAACGAGGCCCGCGGGGGACCGTGATGTACTCAGTCATCTCTCCCCCCCCTCCCCCCCCTCCTGTTCTTGGCTGTACGGTTTTGACGCCTGTGTATACAAATGCACCTCTTTGGAAAAAAACAAAACGAAATCTTTACATATCGGGAATAAACGGGCACTTTGTGTTTTTTTGGTGTGTTTTTGGCCCAGCCGTCTGTCACGTCTGTCTTCCTTGTGCAGCCTCCATCTTCAAAAACAAGATGGAAAGCTTTTCTTGAAAAATGACTAACTTTGTCACTAGTAGCATTTTGTTGATCATAAATGTCTAACTTTAACTTGTTTCATTCAAAATTAACTCAATTGTTTTCCTCAAAAAAACTAATTTGTAGTCAGTCCCCCCAAATGTAAACAAGTCAATGGCAAGTCGGCAGATCTGTGCGAGCACTTTTATTGCATTGAACCAACAGTGACAAGTGACATAATTTTACATTTTCTTGCCCGTCTCAACAGAGCAGCAAAAAAATTTGCCTTTGGTGTTTCTGCGCGCCAAATGCAGCAGTGACTCAATTTAGGAGACGCCGCAGCCGACCGAGGCGCCGTGGCCGTCGTCTGCCTTCCTCGATTTGCATTTGCATCATTTGCGAGGGTGGCGAGTCGGTCGACAGCAAGGAATCCCAAGATGTTCTCAAGGGGGCGCTAAGCGAACATTTGGCTGGATTGCTGTGTGACACGGATGAAGGTGGTCCGGCGGCTCAGCTCTTTCAGCTTGGCGGCGCCCACATACGTGCACGTAGAGCGGACGCCGCCCAGGACGTCGCGCACCGTCGCCTCCACGTCGCCCCGATACGGAACCTCCACTGTGCGACCCTCCGACGCCCTGACCCCCCCCAAAATATACAGTACGTTAACGATTATTTTTATATTTGTTCTAATTTTGATAAGGACTTCTCGTCGATATCGTCGGAGTTCTGTGTGGCTGCTTTAATGGCCCACAGGGCCCTCAAATGTTACCTGTACTCTGCTACGCCCCCCACGTATTTCTTCATGGCTGTGTCGGAGCTCATCCCGTAGAAGAGTTTGAACTTTTTGCCGTTCTTCTCGATCACTTCGCCCGAGCACTGGTCGTGTCCCGCCAGCATGCCGCCCATCATCACAAAGTCGGCGCCCGCACCTTGAGGTCAAAGGTCAGAACATCGAGTTCCCCTTGAATGCCAAAGGCTTGTCCCCTTCGGTGTCAGCAGAGTGTCAAAACAAGAAGACGCTCGCTCGTTGACACACTCACCAAATGCTTTGGCCACATCTCCGGGGCAACTGCAGCCACCGTCCTAAGCGTGTAGCAGAGAAAGAACCGGAAAAATAAATAAAAATCCAGCCGCCTCACAGGCTTGTGGTTTGGCACGAGGGTACCCTCTAACGGCCACTTTGTGAACTGACCAAGACTCGCTGGTGCAACTACAACGTGACGATTATACTTACAGAGATGATGTGTCCTTTGAGGCCGTGAGCCGAGTCCGCGCACTCGATGACGGCACTCAGCTGAGGGTAACCGACACCCGTCTTGATCCGAGTCGTGCACACGGACCCTCGAATATACACAAAAGCAACTTCATACTGTATTTGGAGCAGTGATTTGGTCAGTGTCCCGCCACCAGATGGCGCTCAAGCAGCCTGCTGCGCATATTATATTGCACAGAGCACAGATTGAATGGGAACAAACACTTTGGATTCTGCCTTGCAACAAGTGACATGTGGGATGGTGCATTGTGCCCACCTGGTCCGATGCCTACTTTGATGATGTCGGCCCCGGAGAGGATGAGCTCCTCCACCATCTCCCCGGTCACCACATTACCGGCCTGATTGAAAAATAACAAAAATAGTCCCTCATCAGTCGCTCCAAAAAGATCTTCATAGTACCTCTTAAGGAACTATATCAGTCCACTTGATCAAAATCCCTTTGTGTGTGTTTGCATACCATGATGGTGTGCGACGGGAACTTGGCTCGCACCGCCTTGACAAAGTCGACAAAGTGCTCCGAGTAGCCATTGGCGACATCCAGGCAAATGTACTTGAGGGCGGGCACAGCCTGAGCGATGGCGCAAAGCTTGTCCAGGTCTCCGCTGCCGCTGCCCGAGCTAGCCGCCACATGCTAACGTCACCACAACCGCCGCCCCAAAATGACAAACATTGACTTCAATTAGCCTTTTCAAATAGCAGTATAAGTGCAAGGAAAGTATTATTTCTGCAATAGAAAAATCCTTCATTGCGATAAGCAATATTTATTCCGATTTTTTTCTGCCTAACTCATGCTTTACCTCCAAGCACTCGGGGTGATGAGAAGCAAAGTTCTTCCACTCATCCACTGAGTAGTGCTTGTGAATGGTCGTGAACAGCGTGTGCTGGAACATGAGTAAAATGTTATTTGAAGAAATATAAAATCATTCACTATACAAGAGTTTGATGTCATTGTACAAGATTTGACTCGTTTTTTCTTTTATCTTCATTTATGCTGGCGGCGTTTATTTAAAACTGGGCGGGAAATGGTTAGTTTCATTGTTTTTCAAAACTGTGGATTCTGACCAAGCAATATAAAAAAGGTGTGTACTTTGCTGAGGACTTGGGCCATCTCGAAGGTCCCGGTGGTGTCCATGTTGGCGGCAATGATGGGAATTCCCGAGTACGTCTGCTTTGAGTTGCGGAATGTGAAAGTCCTCTGCAGGCCCACCTAGTACAAATACGAGCCAATCACAAATCAGCTCTCAGCCTTTGCACGCCAAGCCTGACTATGAATGTAATCGTGAGAAGTGTTGTCAGTTTGTTTGGCAACCACAGTCGGTGACTAAATGAGCAGCAACTTAAATGCTCCACCAATGGTACGCGCGCTCTCTCTAGAGGTATCATTTAACATCTATTTGTTTTGAAAGGGGCAAGTCAATCCCAAACTGTTCCTCGCGTGCGGCCCAATTTGTCGCCCTTCCGAGTCATGTTTCCTTCCAGGCAGGCAAAATCCACGTCTCTTTTCCCCCCCCCGTATCTCAGATGGCTTCCATTTTGACACTTTCTGTCGACTGGCGGGTGAAGATTGACACTGAACTTGTATCCCAAAAACTGGGGTGTGTAGACTTTTGTGCGCTCACACATTGACATGTTGAGGCACTGCCACATGGGAAATGCACGCGCCTCCGGTTTTTCTATTTTTACTCGTCGTTTCCCAGAAGTCCGGCCGGACTGGTGTCGCTGCTGGCGCTCACTGCTCGCCCAAATGCGACCGTTGCGTACCTTTTCAAAATGTCTGAGATCATGAAGGGTGATCTGGCGAAGGACAAGTGCATAATTTAAGCACTTTTTGGGGGCGGGTCTCCACGTCTTTGGGTGGGTCGACTATACTTGGCAAGCAGGGCCTTCGACTGCCTTTGGCCTCCAATGACTTGTTGCAGCAAATTCGAAAAGCTTAACTAAATGAGACGCAATTAAAGCAAAGGCCTGACAAATGGTTTTCACCTTTGCAGAAGGTTACGCTCCTCTCAGGCAGCCAAGAGCTCTCATGACACAAGAACAACACTGCCGGGCAAATACTATGTGGCCAAGATGATGGCACGTGCATAATTTGAGCAGATTTGGCTTTCGGAGCGTGTCTACTTCCTGGATGCAATTGCGACGGCGTTACCTCGGAGCGACTCTTCAGGCTGCTCCTTTTGGGCCGGAACAGGACATCCTTGAAGTCCAGCTTGAGGTCTGTGTCCACGCGAGGCATCCTGGTTGAGGAGGAGGAGGATGAGGATGAAATTCCCCTGAGGAAGGCTACGATGGCGGCAGCGGCGGTCCCGTGTCCGAAGCCCAAGCCACCAAATCCGAGCCTCTGGGTTGCCAGTGTATTTATAGCAAAGTGGGGCCCAGCCCTGCCCCTGCCGCCGCGACTTTATTTGGGCCTTCACGCCCTCCTCCTCCTCCTGCTTCATCTCCTCTTCCTCCAGTGACAAACACACTGCGGTAGCGTGTGCTGCAGTGCTAAAGAGCACACCTGCTGTCCACTCGGGGCATTGCTGGCTAACCACAAGGGGGCGATGCGTAGTTGGGAGGTGGCTGGCTGGCCAGATGCTTGGGGCGTTTGAATTGCTCACCATGACCGCATGCGTGAAAAAGGCACAGGCGGGCCAGCCACATATGATGGGTCGTGAAAATATTAATTTAAAATTGATTTTGAATCGTGGTTGCGTCTGTGCTTTTGCCATCATATTTGCATATTTTCTTTTGATCTGGATTGAGGAAACGAAGGCTCGATTACGTCATAGGATGTCCACCGAGTGCACGTTGCGTCATCGGTGCTCGATGTTATCAGCGCTACTGTACACACGCACGTCACCGCTCGCTGGACTTTAGCAGACCGTTTTACTTTGCAGAAAATATATTCACATATTAAATCAATATTACGTAAGGCGGAAAACACACCCGCGCTCCTCGTAAATATTTGATTGAAAAATAAATCAATGAAAGCGCACATTAATGTTAGTGAGATAAAAAAAAAAAAACTCAATCGTGGTGTTGACAATAAGGTTAGCTTTTAACCTTTTATGACCCTTTTGCAGCTTCGACACGCAAAATCGTATCCAATGTCAAACTAACATTTAGTAAATGTCACAATATTAACCATGAGGAGTAGTTTGACTTCATGGTCCTGTTGAGCTTTTTATTTGGACCCCATAGCACATTAAGAGAAGTTTGTTTACTTGACATGCAGTAACCTTTATCTTCAGAACCCGTCAGACCGCTTTGAAATATTCAGCCAACTTTCCTCGTGCCGTCGTTTTGCTTCCATGCTTTACAAAAAGAGAATGGACCAGATTGAGGAAGTAGAGACACTTTAAAAAAGAGAGAATGGACCAAATTGAGGAAGTGGAGATGCCTGAAAGGCATCTGTTTACTTGCACACATGACTCGCGCAAGCCAAGTTTGTCTAAAAAAAGAAAAAACTTTATTAATCTTTTGTCAAAAGCATCATATGATATCTTACAGAGAGTGTCGAATGCTTCAGAAAACAGAAACAAATCGCTACTTGTGTAAAAAGTGCCTTGCGGCGACTAACTTTTTCTTCTTCTTAGCAGAAAGAAAGAAAAACAATGCATTGGAAAGCAGTGCTGCTACATTGAGGCCAAAACCAAAACAGTGTCGCTGCGTGCGGCTTCCTTGTAAAGTGACAATGTTTGTTTTAAATAGTCGACGTTTAAATAATGATTAAAAAACAACAACAACAACAATGAGCAGGCGAGTATTGCACGCGTCTTTGTACCCTTTCAAAAACGGACTCGATTTTATTTTATTTTTCTGAGAGAACCAGAGGCTTTTCAAGCAGGGGTGGGCCACCATTTTGATTTGATGCAATCATTGTGGAATTTCTGTCGACATTTTCAGGGGAGATGCAAATTTGCCCGACATTTGAGTTTGACCTATTTGCCATCTGTCAAAATGCGACTGCTACCAAGTTTTAAGCACCTAGAGAGCCGGACACGTGTGGCCCGCGGCCCTCGGGGTTCCCACCCTTGCATTCTTTTTAACAGCAGGTATGTGCTGTCCTTTGGCATGTGTAAATGGAAGAATCGGTTTAAAAACGGAGTGTCTGCAATCTGAGGATTGAACGCACCCCCGTTTAACGCTAGGTTGACTTAAACTCAAGATAAAAAGAAACGTTTAGTTTGTTTAAAATTGCGGGAAAGTTTTCAACATAAAAGCAATAAAATCGAGTAAGCGAGTGGGGGTGCGCGACGGACCAGCTCAGCTGATCAGTGAAATTCTTAAGGCAGAGAAAAAAAAGCATTTGGCAGCACACAAACACATGTGGGTGGAGTGCTTTGTCCATCAGGAGTCCAGAAAACAAAAGGTGGACCTCACGTGTGCGTGAAGACTTTGTGGTAGTCGTCCCCGCCGCAGTCGTGAGGGTCACGGCAGATGGATACGGGGATGCGGTCGGCCCGCTGCTCGGCCATGGCCAGGTTGAGCAGGCTGCTGCAGGTGGGCAGGTAGACGTGCTGCACGTGCTCCACCTCGGAGCGGCACACCGGACACAGCTGTTGGGAGGGGGAGGGTAAGTCAGACTTGTTCACAATCGCAGCGTCGGGCGAATGTATCACCTGCAGCTGGTCGGCGCACGTCCGGCAGCACACCAGGTGCCCGCAAGGGCAGAAAGCGGCGTTGATCTGCTCCTCGCAGCACAGCATGCACAACAGCGCCTCCTGCAGTTTGTGAAGCCGCTCCTGCAGCTGCCGGCTCTGACGGCAGCTTCCGCAGTCGTCGTCGTCGTCCGAGACATCCTGGCGGCTGGGCGAGCGTGAGGGCGGCGACCGTCGGCCCCCGGTGCAGGACATTAAATCTCCCACGCCGGCATTGTAGAGGGCGCGGCGAGCGTGGTCGTAGACTTCCTTGGAGGTGCGGCGGATGTCAAAGACGTACTTCTTGCCCAGGTTGATGTTCTCGTTGAGGAAGAGGGAGGCAAGGTGGCCTTTGAAGTCGCGGCTGTACTGCATCATCACGGCGTCGGTCACCGTGTCGCACCTTCACGCACGCAAAAACGGTTGTGAAGCGTGACGTGGCGGCAAAATGTCAAGGCGTGCGTCAAAATGGCCGCACGGCGCTTACCGGTAGAAGGCGTGCGTCTCGGTGATGGCGCGGTACAGGCCGCTGGCTGCGCGGTTGCTGATCAGCTTGAACATGAGCACCACGCTTTCATTGTTGTCCTTGGTGACCGTCAGGTACACCGTCTTGCCCGACTGCGTGGCGATCTGAATGACGGGATAGCTTACTCTGCACACAAACGGCGCCGTATTTGTCAGCAGCGCAGAGCAACCGCAAAGCAAAGAGGAATTGACACGCACCGGTCGATGAGGCTGAAGTCCTCCTTGGACACGGCGATGCCTTCGGGTCCCACGCCGATAGCCAGGCGCTGGCCACTGGCGTCGCGGGCCCAGTGCCACTCCACGCCGTAGTGCTCCAGCGAGGAGACCAGCTGCAGGGCTTGGTACTCCACCGAGGCCTGGCTCAGGCCCTTCAGGGCCTTGTGTCTGCACACCATGCTGTCGTGACAAAAGAGATAATATTCCCATTGATTTTCGTAGAGTAGTCGAGG
This sequence comes from Syngnathus scovelli, assembly GCF_024217435.2. Lineage (NCBI taxonomy): Eukaryota > Metazoa > Chordata > Actinopteri > Syngnathiformes > Syngnathidae > Syngnathus > Syngnathus scovelli. The sequence continues at coordinate 6,716,269 of NC_090865.1, forward strand.
AACCGTCAACAGATTGCGTAAGAACCTCAAGTGCAAGGCCACTACGAGTATTGATTCCCCTTTACCTGTTGACAATGGTGGGACTGGGTTCCTCGCCACAGAGCTCTGAGTACCAGTAGTGAGCTGTGTTTTGGTTGTAGTCGCCGAACTCGGCCTGGGCCAGCATGGCGCTCAGTTCCTCGGCCTGCTCGGAGCCCATGCGCAAGTGGCCGTTGTGCAGGTCCTCTTTCACGTGCGTGAAAAAGATGTGTCTGGTTGACAAACGGGAAGTGGTCACCATGAGAAACTGCGACTCGGTATACCAGAAGAGCTTTAGTCATTTTCAGTCTGACTGGCGAGTCACCGGGCTAACTGGAACACAGTTCACAAACTGTACGAGAAGCTTACAAGAAGAAGCTGTTTTGGGTTGCCGTGACGAGAACACGGAGTTCTGGCCCGGCCAAAGAAAACAGTAGCCACTCTGAAGGGGAGGGATGGGGGCTGACCATTGTTTTGTCCACAAGATGTAAGGAATTCTTCAACAGCGGGAGACGAGAACACTCCGACTGATAATAATGACATCATCGCTTCGTCTCTGAACTGTAGTAACCTCAGCCGACAACTCATCCGGCTGGCATGGTAACCTTAAAAAGATGTAAATCAGGTTGGACTACTCGTGACTCGCTTGCATCTGTCACCGGGTCGCATGGAACGAGAGTTTGTCCAAACTGTGAGACCAGAAGCCCGCCAGCGTCTTGCGATGGAGGGAACGCTCGTGATAAAGCCAGACGATGGTCAGGCCAGTGGCGTGGGTGTAACAAACGGCGCTTTCAAAGCTCCCGTACTTCGCCACCCTCGGCACGCTCCATTGTGCTCGGAGTCATGTGACGCGGCCTACCTGACGCAAACAATAGACGAGAGAGCGACGGGGTGCCGAGCCAAGGTTATTGTCGGCCAAGGCGCCGGCTGGGGTTACTGCAGTTCAGGCGAAGCCAGGTTACTATAGGTCACCCATTGCAGAGCATCGAGACTCCTTTTTGGAACAGAGGCTTTCGTGACAACATTTTTGCTCTCCTTCTGTGGACGGAACTCTTTGCGCACCTGTTGGGCTCAAACCAGCGTCAGCCAATCACAGCTGTCGCTTCTGTAATCCGGCAAACAAACAAATGGTGATGGTGACACGGTCATGAAAATAAACGGAACACGAGAAGCAACGCAGTTGTGTTGAGTCTCAACGGGTGCTGCCGTTTTTTTTTTCTTTTAGAAAAACATTCAGAAAGCAAGCTGAGGCGGAATGCGGGGCAAGAATGAAGCACCACAAAAACAAAAGTGCTTCTCACGCTGGCAGTGGATATAAATCAAAGCCATTTGTGCTGTAAATAAGTTTGCCGGTGATGGAGTGGGACTCCTGCAGGGCACAGCTTGCGGCCAAAAACTAAGCTACTGGACACCCCTTTGGGAAATAAACAACATCGATGCAAATTCTGTTCTAATTTTTTCTTTTTAGCGGGTTATGTCATTGCTCTGAAAGTGTATTTACGACAAATATTGTCAGTTCAGAAGGATGAAATTCTCAAACTTGGGTGATTTTTCCACGTCACCGATAGCAAAGTCAAAAAGAAGGTTGTTGTCCGCCATTGCCCCCACCGTGGGCTCCGCTGAGAACAAAGCACCCCCACACAAAGTGAAACCCAACACCGCTTGCCGACAGCCAATCGCCCGCAAGAGTTTCCGTCCCAACAATGCGGCTTGCGCTGCCAGGCTGGGAGGGGCGAGGCGGGGTTTCTAGCGGTCATTGAACTGCAGTAACCTCGCTCATCAATCTGCTTGAAGAAAACCATGGTCCCAACGTTTGACTCTGTCTTTGGGAACAGATGACCCTCGTCGAGTGACCTTTCCTTTTGTCACAGCCAGTCGTGCACATGAACAATATGCAAAACGTCTTCGCCAAATCATGATACCTCCTTCAAATTTGGACGAGCGCTAGAATTCTGAGCAAAATGGCTGCTTCTGACCAAATTGGCCGACTTGTACGTTGTGTGATTAGACATTCAGATTTTGTGTCAATTTTTTGTTCTGAATCATTTTTTCATTTACAAATGACAAATGGATTATTATGCAAGCAACCCAATACTCTACGGTTAAAAAAAAAAAAAAAAAAAAGGCTCATGACTCTGACTCAGTAGTTAAACTTTAGCTCCAGAATAAACAAGGAAAACTCTTACAAACACAGAAGGTTAACCGATTAAATACAAACAGATAAAAAAAAAGAAAAGTGTGTGCCAGTGCCCTGTCGTTGCACCCGACCCGATGCCAACTAAACCAAATACGAATGAAAGGGGGGGCGGGAGGCTCCAGCAAGTGGAAGTTTGTTGGGCCGCGTCACAGAAAAGCAGATCAATGCAAATAAGATGCTTAACTGCAACACTGACATAGAAGCAGCCTTCAACCGTAGCCTAGAGCCATTTTGGGGGGTACATCGTGCACGGCGCATATGCTGAACCCGACGTTCACGTCATCTCGACGTGGCGACCGTCTTACATAAGCTACTCTGAGCGCGGCTTGTTACGCAATGCCAGAAGAAAAAGAAGAGGAAGGAGGAGCGCATATAGAGCAAGCTCCCTTTTTTACGCCCCCTCTTTTTGGGCTCTGTCGCAAACTGCTGAGCTCAGTCGCTACAGAAATATGTCACACATGCCGCGCAATAAGTGTGTGTGCCAATAGTTCCCAAAAGCAGCAGTTGAACATTACCTACGTGTGCACGCATGGATTATCTTGTGTGCGTGCCTTTTGCATAACACATGCCTGCGGAGCGGCAATGCTAGCTTGCGTGAAGTAGGTCAAGGGTGACGGCAGCTTAACGACGCGACTCAACACGTGTGAAAGGACTCAAAAGCCAAAAAAGTGGGAAGGGGGCGGGGGAGGAAGTGCTAAATGTATAGATGACACAATACGCAAATGCCGAACCACCAATTTGCGGAGCCGCTGTGGTTGAATTCTATTCAAGAAATAAACAAACTGAAGCTAATGGAACTAATTAGAAAGGGTGAACCTACCTGGTCTGTTCCTGCAGAATGAGATGAGGCTCGACAAAGAACTTGACGCGCAGCCTCAGTCGGCACGGCGTGGCGTTATCCACCTGCTGGCAGATGCGATTGCGCAGGTTCATCCACAGGTTCTCGCCTTTGCTGCCCGTCAACTGCAGTCCAAAGTAGTCCACCTCAATGATGCCCAACGTCCTGCAAACCTGCAAAATGGGATGACAACCCGATCAAATACGCACGCACAAAAGTCAAGCCCTTGAACTTCCACTTCAAATATGTACAGTGCTCAAATACCTACGATTCAAGTCAGTTACATATTTTAAATATATTTTAACGAACAAACAACAAACAACATAAGTACTGCGTTTAAAAAAATAGTGTAATTTTTTTACATAAATGTATACAGAGAGGCCTGCCGAATTTGTCGTTGCTTTCTTAAAACTTAAATCACACATACTCGCAGTGTAATGATCCACTTTTCCTTAAAACATTGCTATTTGATGATTTGGACTTTTTGTCACGGGAAGTGCATCCCTCGGGTATCCCGCTTTAGTTACGCCCCTGAGACCACGCCCCCTCGGCAGTGGCGGCAGCAGCAGCCGATGTGTTTGAGATTATATAACACGATCAAACTCCTAAACGACGTGTAGACTCAAGTTGTAAACTGTTTGAATACAAGCCAGCGCGTCCTGCATGAAGCACAAAGTTCCGACCGAGTTGGTAGTCCGACGAGAAGCGGACAGCGAACGTCGAGCTCTCGGCGATAGCATGAACTCGAGTAACCTTTGAGAGAAAGAAGCCATTCGTATGGATGCGCCGATGCTTGCCCCATCCGGAATTGAGAAGACCTCGTCGCTTGCGTGTTGTTTCGCGTTAATCACGTCCAACATCGAATGAAGTTTGTAACACTATCAATTGAATGACGTCAACAGACGCCAAATAAGGCAGGCGCACGTTGCGTGTGTTCCAGATTCAATTTGCTTGAAAAGAAACGACGGTGCCTTTTGTTACTCACCTTATTCAAGCAATCTTCTCCTTTGGCCTTGGCATCAACTTGCACTTCCATCACAACCGAGTCCGGACGGGTCACGTGGCAAAGCATTTTGCTCGCGACTCTTCTTTGGTTTGGGCGCCACTCAAACTTAAACAAACAAATCAAATAGTGCTCCAGCCTTCTCGAATCCCCGACATGGAGTCCCTTTCGTCACTTTCTTTTGCTTTCTTTCTCTCCTCCTTCCCTCTCACTGGTGCGTCCCTGTGGCCGAGCTGAGCTCCGTCTGCCGGCTCCTGATTATATGAACGGAGCGCCGATCGTAAGCCCCGCCCCCCGGAAGTGTTGTTACGCGATGCGAGATAGTGCTTGTGGCGCCCTCGTCTGGGGGCAGACACTTTTCGCTTGCTCGAGAGAAGCACGAGGACATTTCATGGCTAGTGCGCGTCTTTACAATGTTGCTTTAAATTATTTATGGGATCACATTCCAGAAATGGCACAAACAAACAAGGTGGGCTCTTCAAGCCCACGTGTGGCGTCTGTGTGCTGGGAAATGACAACAAAAACACATTTGGGATGTTAGCAGGGTCATTGTCTGCGAAATAGCAACAACCGGGTTCAATTAAGAATTCAGTTTGAGTTCAGTGAGGAGTCTTCCCATTAAGCAAGTGTTTCTCAAACTGCTACAATAAGCAAAGTGTAACAACAAACAAGCTGAGGAGACAATGGAAGCAAGAAGGCCCTGCCCGCTTCTACGAGGCTTCAATACTCCAAGTCTTTCTTTTGCGGGGCGAGGGGAGCAAACGCTACTTGAATTCCCAAGCTGAGGGGAAAACAGGTCGGGTCAGTTTATGATTTCCTACCAAGTGCATGTTTATCCGCGCTATTATTGTCGTAAATGTCAGGCGCCTGGCCAATGGGCCACGTTGACCAGTCAGCAAGCTATCCATTAAGCTAACAGCGGAAGTCAAGATTCTGTTAATCAGCGACGGCTTCCTAATGATGCAGAGCGGACCGTGGCGACCGCGGTGGCAACCACCAAAGGGGTTAGCGGTGATGTCCTTAAATCCGAGCAGGAAACGCAGATAATGTCCAAAAGTGCCACGGTAGTTTTTTTTATGATCAACACTTGGTTTCTGAGCTACCTGGACGAATTCATGGAGCATCGCGGTGACATGTGTGACGATTCTAGAATGTTTCTTCGGGAGCTTCCGTTGCGCCCAAAGATGACTCTTAGTGCCAAAAACCAGATCCAACTTCAACCAGAGAAGCAACGTGGAATCAAACAGTGACAGGCGGCATGTTGGATGTTGGCTGCGAGCCCGGTCCGCCTCGTTGCCGGGCAACGAATTTGGATCAGCGTAAGCGGAAAGGGCAGAGACGAGTCCAAAGTCATTGCCGGGGAAACATGAAGCGTATAAAAAAGCTGTGACTCAGCAAAGGCTGAGTTGTTGCCGCCTTGCATCTCCCGGAAAGTTTGCGCGCTGCTTTTGTGTGCACTCAATTACGTGAAGTCTTCTACGCAACGGCCTTTTTTCATTTTCCTCCTTTGAAACCTGATGCATGGTCGCGTTTGTCGGTTTCTCGTCCTTGCATTAACGACGTCATTTCGCTCGCGCTTCTCCAGATGCACTCGTCGCCGTCTCCCAAGTCAACGAGACGTGCACGCAAACTGGTCGTACTTGTACGGGAAAAAAAGCTTGAGCGGTTCTGAGATCAGATTTATTTTGGACATTGTCCACCAGACGGTGCTGTTGTGTCATAAAGGGAAGTGCACTCGCGTAAAATCAGATTAGTGGGGCACTGTACTGTATCGTAATATGGTGGAGTGGGTTCCAAGTTTAGTATTGGCTGGAGTGGAATATTGTATCACGCACACGAAGTGTTTGAATCTGCCCCTCCTCTCCATCTGAGGGCGTGGTCTGTCTGACGCGCGTTCCCGTCTTCCCTGACAGCCTCGTCCCTGCGGCTCTCCAAGCTTGTGTTAAAAAAGATGACGAAGCCGGCGACGGTCGTGCCCGCTCGCTCCCCTCGCGCGCGCATCCTCGACGTCCTCCTCCCCGCGGGGACACAGCCTCCATCGCCGCCGGGTAGTCGCCGCTAAACGCCTCTGCAGCTTCGTGAGCCGGGGAGAGAAAGGCGGAAAGACCCCCGCCCCTCCCCTCCCATTCCAGTGCGCGCGTGCATCCCCCATTCAGTCTCGTTATTGTTATGCTGCACTGCACATGATCCTTTTGGATGTTTTCGACTGATTGAGTCAAGATGGAAAGCATGGAGAGGGAGTGCAGTGCGCTGGGCGGCCTCTTCCAGAACGTCATCGCGGACATGAAGGTAAAACCGCACGCACTCGTTGATCATCATTAGCACCGTAATCATCGCTGTAATCACGTGACGTGCTGCTGACGCCATCGGTGGCAAGTGTGAGGAATTGGCCACAGCCTCACGCTGTCTCAGCCCCAGGAGGTCCAAATGGCTCCCACAATGAATCGAGTCAAAAATGTCCAAATATCTTTCAATTGATTGTTTTTTGTTTGACTTGGGGGTCCTGAGATCGAATGGCGACCATCGTTTGTCTTTGTGGCGTGCATCAATTGACGACTAGGCCTTGACATAGTTTGGAAACTGGATTTATGTGAAAAAATAGCTGACCATTTCAATGTGTCCTTTATTTTCATTGAGATGAAAATACTTATGATACGTGATACAGGATGAGCCTTGTCGTTTTTTCGAGGTTGGTCTCCTGCATCCGTCTCCTCGTCGCCATGGAAACAGATGGGACCAACTGGTTGGTTTCTGTCGCTTCATCCCCGCAACTCCCCGTCCATTCTCCATTTTTCCTCCGTCGCTTTGAATACGAGCAACATCAACATCAAATAATGGACAACTCCCTAAGGTCCTTCGGACAGCAGCTGTTGCCACGGTGACACTTTATAACCTCGCCGGCTGACGGATGCAGCGGAGGCCCCACCCTCCTCTCCCCAGATGTGGGTGTGCATATTTCACCACATTCAGGTGGAGGATAGCTGCAATCATGGCGGTGTGGGCATCAAAGCCAAAACACCAAACAGCCCCCCAAAAAATGCCCCCCCTACATCTTTTCCTCTTGCTGCTCTGCATTGTTGCCATGGCAACAGCCAGCCACGCAGCTCGGCACAGGAGGGCGAGCGATGCGAGCTGTCGGTTGACACGCGGAGTCGACGCTTGATAAGTGATGCTACTTGGGCATAGACAAAAGTATTAAGACACAGCTGACATGACAAGTCTTCCTTGCCAGCAGGTGGCGCTAAAACGTGCTTTGACGTATTGGCAAATCCATCATCTCTATGGTATCAGAAATTTCATGTAGTTTTGCAATTTGGACTAAAAGGTGATTGTTGGTCAAATCAAGGCTGGCGCTGAAAATATTTTTCTCTGCCACACCCGTGTCATGCTCCGCCTCCTCATCGTCCTCTTGTGTTTGCTGGGCAGGCTGGTTATCCCGTGTGGGAAGACTTTGTCGGCAAAGCTGGAAAACTGCAGTCACAGCTCAGGTAATGTTTCGCCGTCGAACATGGCCGTGGAGGCGTCTTGGGAGACTGGACCCGCAATAAAAACAAAGTGCAAAGTAGGAAGAGTGAAATGTGACCAGACTGCACCATCTGCATATTTGTCCTGTGCTGCAGGACGACGGTGTTGGCGCTGGCGGCCTTCCTGGATGCCTTTCAGAAGGTGGCCGACATGGCGACCGGCAGCCGAGGTACGAGGCGGCCCGCATCAGCGGTGTCCCAAATTTCAAAGCTTCGTTCCTTTCATGTGCATTGTCAGGATTTGGTCAACTTGAGGAGTTTCCTTTAGACAAAAGTAGCGCCTTGATGCCACACTGCAACATCATGGTGCTTGCAAAGAACCGCCTGAGTTTCATTTTGACAAAAGTAGGGCTTTGCCATGTGTTTGCCTGCCGTTCGAGTGAGGCAAAAAAAAAAAAGAATTCAAAGTTTCTCTGGCAAGCTGAGTGTTCCTCCCGCAAGCACCAAGCTGGTCAAACGTCATGGCGCTATTTCTGCATCCCAACCGGCGGCTTCGGTTACGCTTGAAATACCCTTAAGAACCATCAATCCCTCCGTCCGTCAATCATCGCCCCGCTTGCCAATGTTGATGTGGAAGTTGACATCAACGAGCCCAGCGGTGAATTGTTAGCTTCTTATTCGGAGTGGTCGCAGCTGGGGGACTCAGGATCGTTGGCCGCCGCTATGGCAACCACAGCAGCTGCCGCACATACACACACACACACACACACGCACACACACGACGGCAGTCTGTGAATCAAAAGATCTCTTGACTAGAGTTAGCGATCAGGCCAACGACATTTGTCGGTGATGATGTGGACCAAGACCACGTGGGATGGGGGAGGTGGGGGGTGGAGTGGGTGGTGTCAGTGGTGCAATGCAGCAGCATCACGGCCGCACCCTGACACCCCGACGCCGGCGCACGCTCGAAAAATCAAACCTTTGACGTGTCGCGTCTTTACAGAAGGAGTTTGCACGGAATCCACATTGATGTTGTCATTTGGACGTAAACTACCAAAATGGCCTCATCATTTTTTAAAGCACCAATAAACAATAAAGAGATACGTCAGAAAATCAACCTTCAGCCATCCGCCGCTTTCTGTTGGCTTAAAAAGCAGGATGGCAGAGGATTCGACAATGAAGGAACACCCACACTGGGTCGATCCGCTTTCATTCACAAAAAGTCCAATGTCATGTGTCTCCCTCTAGTGGTCCACAGTAGAATTACTTTCCAATTAAATGTTGGGCCTTTGACCGCAGGGGCGACGAGGGACATCGGCTCAGCTCTCACCAGGATGTGCATGAGGCACCGCAGCATCGAGGCAAAGCTCAGGCAGTTCTCCACGTACGTGTGCGCTGATCTCCGTAGCAACCCGCCCCTCCTCCAATCACATCCCAACATATGTGCGTGTAGGTTGTTTGTGGATTGCCTGATCAACCCACTCCAGGAGCAGATGGAAGACTGGAAGAGAGTCACCAACACGCTAGACAAGGACCACGCCAAAGGTACACAAACACACGGACGAGGTGATTTCTGAGTGCAATTGCTTCATCTTGCGTGCGTGCGACAGAGTACAAGAAAGCCCGCCAGGAGATCAAGAAGCGCTCTTCGGACACACTGAAGCTGCAGAAGAAAGCCAAGAAAGGTCAGCGGAAACACGCCATGGTGATTCACAATTGTCTTTTGCAAACTGACGTCTTGACTTGTTTGTCCAACCCGCCCGGATGCGGTCGCCGCCCGTTCTTCAGCTGACGTCTTTGGTAAGCGATCGGCCGCGTCGCCTCTTCCTGTCGTCGGCCATCTTGAGCGTTGGTTCCTTACGCTCCAGGGCGCGGAGACATCCAGCCGCAGTTGGACAACGCCAAGCAGGAAGTGAGCGACAAGTACTTCCTGCTGGAGGAGGCCGAGAAGCAGGCAGTGCGGAGAGCCATGGTGGAGGAGAGGAGCCGCTTCTGCTGCCTGGTGGCCATGTTCAGACCCGTTGTGGTCAGTAGCGAGCGCACGCCCCACTCAAAGTCATCGCATGACCATTCTTGATGTGTGTGCCCGTCAGGAGGAGGAGATGTCCATGCTGGGTGAGCTCAGCCACCTTCAGACACTGACGGAGGACCTGAAAATGTTGACTATGGACCCTCACAAGTTGCCACCCTCCAGTGAACAAGCACGTCCCCGCTTCTTCCTTCATCTGGCTTCCTTCTCGTCCTCCTCCTCCTTTATCTCCATCCTCTTCTCTTTTTTCACAGGTGATTGCGGATCTGAAGGCGTCTGAGTGCACCTGGTCCTATCAGACTCCGCCCTCATCTCCAAGCACCACGTCCAGGAAGTCCAGCATGTGCAGGTAGCTGAGCTGACAACAGAAACAAAGGCAGATTCCCCTGGTCCCTGGCGCCCTCTAGCGGCAAGAGTTGTTAACAGCGTCTTTTCTCTCGGCAGCAGCCTGAACAGCGTGAACAGCAGCGACTCTCGGTCCAGCGGCTCGCGCTGCCACTCGCCCGGCTCGCATTTCCGCTACCGTGCCTCATCCTCATCTTCGTCCTCGTCGGCCCTCCCGCAGCAGACGCCGGCCCGCCTCTCGTCGGTGTCCTCCCACGACTCGGGCTTCATCTCGCAGGACGCCTGCCAGTCCAAGTCGCCGTCCCCTATGCCCGCCGTCAAGGAGGACAGAGAGGCCCAGGTAGAGCTGGCTAAGGCGCTGGCCCGCAGTCTCCACTTGGACTTCCACGGCTCCAGCAGGGACTCGGTGCAGGGCTCCAGCGGCTACAGTAGTCAAACCGTCACGCCGTGTTGCTCTGAGGATGCTGGCCCCACGCAAGGTGGGGGACCCGCTGGGGTTAGGGATTCTTTTCGCTTTTCGCTCTTGAATATCACTTCTGTTCTCTTCAGAGCGCGACTATTTCTCCACGGATCACGAAGGGGAGGAACCGACTGCCGAGTCGCCCGGCGTCCCGCGCCCCAGCGACATCTCTCAGTCGTGCCGCCGATCGCTGCGGTCCAAGCGCGGTACGTCAGCCCGCGTGGCCCCCAGCCCCTCCACGGTGGTCCCGTCGGGGGTGGCCACCATTCGGCGGACGCCGTCCTCCAAGGCCAGCCTGCGGCGCCCGTCGAGCAGCCTCGCTTCGGGCCCCATCCCCATCAAGCCGCCCGTGGTCCCCGTCAAGACGCCCACCGTACCGGACCACCCTGGGGGGAGGCCGTCGGAGGACGGGCACAGCCCTCGGACCCCCCCAGGTGTACCTGTCTCACCAGGGAGCGGCGGAAGCCTTTGGCCTCAGTCAGATGTAAGCCGGGGGTCCGAGCCGGAGCGACGTCCTTTGCCCGAGCTGCTGGAGGAGACGGAACACGGCGACGGCGTGGATGACTTCCTGGTGGCCATCCGGCGTGGCGTCACGCTGAAGAGGACCAGCACCGACGACCGATCGGCACCCAGGATCCACTGACCGAGGAGGTTTTGTTCAGAATGTGCCAAACATGACTCACAGGTCAAAAAAGTGGTGGGTTTTTTTTCTTTTGCACGCTCTCTCCGCTTCAAGTGCCAAAACCTGCTCCAGTATGACTTTGATTTGATGTTTTGCACGTTCTTGCTCTGGATTGTTTGCCGATGTCTGCCGAGAGCTCGTTCTGCTCCCGCTACGGTTCGTGACTCGATGCCCGACGACTGCTGGCTTTTGACAGCTTCTCTCAACGAAGTTAGATGGAGCTTAAGATTTTTTTTATTTTTGACACTGACATGCTGTGGATACATTGGGTCAATAAGGACACGAAACTCTTGGCCTGAATCTAACAAAGACCAAAATGACACATTTTGGCTCGGACTTTTACAACAATTCGACATGACGTCACCTTGACGGGCTGCGTGAGCGTCGCGCAGCTGATGCACCGAGCAGATGAAGCTGAACGTGACCAGCCTCGAAGTGTGCGCACGCCGTCATGGCGGCCTTGGAGAATAAAAATAAAACAAGTATGTCTGGTTCCATGTGTGTGTGTGATTGCCATGTGTCCTCCTCACACGAGTCCTATGCTCACTTGATGTCTGTGCAGATTGTCAGTCATCCAAGTTTGACGATCCGCAAAAGTTTCACCTTGTATCAAAAACGTTTTTGCCTGATTTGGCGCCATGTTGTGGCAGCTTGGTGTCAATGAAGCGTGTACAAGTGTGTTGAGGAGCTTCATTTAGACAAAGGTAGTGCTTTACTACTATCTGGTGCTATCCACAGCACAGGGGGTTGTCAGTTGTTGGCGTAAAGGCGTCCATCTCCTCATCTGGTGACCCACCGGCAGTCATATGGGTCCAGAACTCCAATGTCGCCCTCTTTCCTGTTGTCAAGATGGACCGCCGGTTCCCGGAACCCGAGGATGCCCTCCTAAAAGACTATAAAGTAGAATCCGCAGGCCAGCACCAGCGCAGCAGCCAAGACCATGGTGGGATCGTTGATGTAGTTGCAGGTGAGGCAGAGTCGCGTCCAAGCAGGCGACGGCTCCACCAGTTGGTCCACCTTGTCAGAGATGGCGCGCATCCGTGCACAGATGTTGCACAAGCTTTGGCGCAGCTCGTCCACATCCATCTGGGTCTGCCGCTTAATCTCCAGGATCATCTGGTAGAGCGTTATGTTGACCTGCTGGCCGTTCCTGGTCACCTCAAACATCTCGCGGCGGAAGGCCTCAATGTGTGCCGGGTAGGCTTCCATCCTCCGGGAGCCGGCGCTGTGGATGCTCGTGGTGGGAGGAGGCCTCGGGGGGCGCCGACCCAGCTCTCGAAATCCTCCGTTCGACAGCGTGACAAAGAGGGGCTCGCCTCTCATGCATCATGTGACCAAAGACCAATCAGGTGAATAGCAGCTGTGTGATGTCATATTAAGGCCGGGACATTGCGGCCATGGCCTCTCAGTTTGGAGTTGGATCAACTTAGCCTCATTTGGCTTGTGGCGAGCCTAAAGTACCTTAAAGACTGAAAACAAAACTGAGGACAATTTTGATATTAGGGTTACAGAGAGTGAATAGGTGAGTTCTTCAGTGATACGTTCCAAAAACAAAAAAATTGAGAATCACAAATTTGGAGTACTTCCCCTTAAAGCTTGGACAATTACGTCCATCCATCCATCCATTTTCTGAACCGCTTAGTCCCCACGGGGGTCGCGGGCGTGCTGGAGCCTATCCCAGCCGTCATCGGGCAGTAGGCGGGGGACACCCTGAACTGGTTGCCAGCCAATCGCAGGGCACACAGAGACAGACAACCAATCGCACTCACACCTAGGGACAATTTGGAGTCTTCAATCGGCCTACCAAGCATGTTTTTGGAATGTGGGAGGAAACCGGAGTGCCCGGAGAAAACCCACGCGGGCCCGGGGAGAACATGCAAACTCCACACAGGGAGGGCCGGAGGTGGAATCGAACCCGCACCCTCCTAACTGTGAGGCGGACGTGCTACCCAGTGCGCCACCGAGCCGCCACGGACAATTACGTCCATCCATCCATCCATTTTCTGAACCGCTTAGTCCCCACGGGGGTCGCGGGCGTGCTGGAGCCTATCCCAGCCGTCATCGGGCAGTAGGCGGGGGACACCCTGAACCGGTTGCCAGCCAATCGCAGGGCACACAGAGACAAACAACCATTCGCACTCGCACTCACACCTAGGGACAATTTGGAGTGATCAATCGGCCTACCAAGCATGTTTTTGGGATGTGGGAGGAAACCGGAGTGCCCGGAGAAAACCCACGCGGGCTCGGGGAGAACATGCAAACTCCGCACAGGGAGGGCCGGAGGTGGAATCGAACCCGCACCCTCCTAACTGTGAGGCGGACGTGCTACCCAGTGCGCCACCGAGCCGCCCCGGACAATTACGTATCAAATCTAAATATGAGCCATTTATGTCGTTTTTTGTTGTTTTGTTTTCCAGCTATTCCAGTGGGACAAATATTCCGGTTTTTGCAGTTTTGCATGCAGTTGACGTTTCCTGCAGGTGAATCTTGTAGTTCTTCGCTTAGTCGTCAGGTGGCAGCAGTATCATCTCACGGTAGCGTGCAGTCGCTTATTTTGCACCAACGAAGAAGATGCAGCAGGAAAAGTTCAAGCGGCCCAAGATGGCGGCCGCGGCTGCTAGCGGGCAAACCAAGTCGAGCCTGAGCTAAACCGAAGAACCCAGCCTGCCAGCGAGCTACTTCCATGCCTTTGCACGCTCCGCGGACGTGCCGGTCTTCCCGGAGCCGCTGGGAACATTGTCTGTGAGCCCCGAGCCCCATGGCGTCCACTCAAGGCCGGCTAGGCCAGCAGGCCTTGGCGGTGCTCGATGTGGCTCTGCGGGTACCCTGCATCTTCATGATCGATGCCATCTTCAACTCGTATTACGAGCCCGGGCCGGGATGGGCCTCTACCGTTGGGAGCGTCTTGTTCCGAGTCGTGGGTGAGTGGCAAATGACACACGCTTCACAGCCGGGCCAACATTCGACAGACGCGCAGTGACACCTGTCAGTCACGCGCGAGCCGTCAACTTGACAGCAGCGTCACATTTGCCTCTAAGTCAATCGTGGCTCTCATGCGAAATGCTTCCTCAAACTACTGGTGACAACACAAATCTTCATCAAGTTTGTTGGCGTTCACCGTGTTCTGATGGTGCGCTGACGATCCACGGTTCGCCACGGGAGTCTCGTTTCATGAGAAGCAACGTGTTATCAATGTCAACTACATTTTTCGCCGAGCTACATACAACTTTGTTCAAATTGCGTTCCAACTTCTCGAGACTGTTTCAAGCCGTTAGCACCCTCTATTGGTGGACAACAAGTCGGTCAGCTATTTGTTGTCATTTGACAGAATCATTTATAGTAGCGCTGTTTCCCAGGCGTGCTGGTCTCCGGTGTCGTGCTGCTGCTGTCCCAGAAGGCCTTGTTCAAATTCTATACCCTCTTCCTGGCGGTGGTCCTGGGCGCGGCCGCCGTCCTGATCAACTACCACGCCACCTCGCACGTGGACTTTTACGGCGCCTACTCCAAAGCGGCGCTGGGCCTGCGTCCACAGGCCCGCAGCGGGCCGGCGCTGTGGCTGGGCCTGGCCGCTGTGCAGCTGGCGTTCGGCGTGGGTTACGTCTTCCTCTTGGGCCTGCGCTCATCACTGGCCGCCCTGGTGGTCCTGGATGTGATGGTGCCCGTGTGGGGGCTGATGATGGACCTGCCCCTGGACGTGCGGCGGCTGGTGGCCGTCTTCTCGGGCGCCGCCCTGGCCCTCAACACAGCCGCCTGCCTGGCCTTGCGCCTCAAATGGTTCTACTACTCGTGTCGCTACGTCTTCCTACTGGTGCGACACATGTACCGCATGTATGGCCTGCAGCTACTCCTCAAGGACACCTGGAAGAGGATCCGCTTCCCGGATGTGTTGCGGGTCTTCTGGCTGACCCGCGTCACGGCCCAGGCACTCATCCTGGTCTACGTGGTTCAGGCGGTGCGGAGGGAAAGTGGCGACGCCACCGGCGGCTACGGCGACCGCAGCTCCGACCCGCGGGTAAATGCTCGACTCGGCTCATTTTAGAACTTGCTCGGAAGTTGAGCTTTTGACGTCTCTCCCGTGCGTTAGGGTTACCTCCTGAGCTGGGACGTGTTGTGGGACGTGAGCAGCAACCTGATCATCTCCGGCTGCGACTCTACCCTCACCGTCTTGGGCATGAGCGCCGTTATCTCGTCGGCGGCGCATTACCTGGGCCTCAGCATCCTCACCTTCATCGGTGCGCATCTCCTCCCCTCTTCCTGCCGGTGCAAAATGCTCCCCAGTGCGCTTAGGACGCCTTTATGCCTCGTTCAGGTTCAACGGAGGAGGAGGATAAACGTTTGGGCTTCGTGGCGCCGGTGCTGTTCTTCATCCTGGCCCTGCAGACCGGACTCAGCAGTCTGGACCCCGAGGAGCGCCTGGTAGGATGCGCAAACGCGCCGCGGTTTTGGCAAGAACTGACAAAGCCTGGCTGTGTTTGTGCCGTGTCCGCAAAGGTGCGTCTGAGCCGCAACATGTGCCTCCTGCTGACGGCCATCCTGCACTTCATCCAAGGGATGACGGACCCGGTGCTGATGTCGCTCAGCGCCTCGCACGTCTCCTCCTTCCGCCGCCACTTTCCCGTGCTGCTGGTGTCGGCGGCGCTCTTTGTGCTGCCCGTTGTGCTCAGCCGCGCCCTGTGGCGCCACTACGCCATCAACACCTGGCTCTTTGCCGTCACGGCCTTCTGCGTGGAGCTCTGCCTCAAGGTGCGCTTTTCAAGGCCAACAAAATGTCAAAGCCAAACGTGACTTTCACATTTCCCAGGTGCTGGTGTCGCTGACCGTCTACGGACTGTTCATGGCGGACGGCTTGTCAGACGCGCTGTGGGAGAAGTTGGACGACTACGTGTACTACGTGCGCTCGGGCGGCAACGTCATCGAGTTCCTCTTTGGCGTGGTGATGTTCGGCAACGGCGCCTACACCATGATGTTCGAGTCGGGCAGCAAGATTCGTGCCTGCATGATGTGCCTGCACGCCTACTTCAACATCTACCTGCAGGCGCGCAACGGCTGGAAGACCTTCATCAACCGCCGCACAGCCGTCAAGAAGATTAACTCGCTGCCCGAGCTGCGCGGTGAGCGCCTGCGCCGCATCGAGGACGTCTGTGCCATCTGCTACCAGGACTTTGCCACCTCAGCACGCATCACGCCATGCCACCACTACTTCCACGCTCTGTGCCTGCGCAAGTGGCTCTACATCCAGGACACCTGCCCCATGTGCCACCAGAGGGTCAACGTGGACGACGCCCAGCACAGGGACGCCTTCTCTAATAATAATGGGGGCTACGCGGCAGCGCCGCCAGAGGCCCCAGCCGCGCCACCCCAGGGGCAGAACCCACCAGCCGAGGCGCGGCCCGATAACGGGCCGGCAGCAGCCGCTGCGGCGGCGGGCGCAGCAACGGCGGGACTGGACCTCGAGCTGTTAGAGGACAACGACAGCATAGAGTACGACGATGATGACTGGGGTGTGCAAAACGGCGGCACGCCTGTGGAGGAAGAGTATTTGAACGACGACACCGACACCACGGATGACTGAGGGGCGTCTCGGAGTTGGGCTTGGGCTTCTTCATTCAACATGTCCGGGATGAGCTTCAGTTCGGGGGAAAAATCCGCTACGTACTCGGCGATGCGCAGCGCGCTCCCTCTCGTCCGTTCAGTGCCCAGCTGAGGCGTGTGATGAGCCGCCACTGGTCTCTTGTGCGACCGTGCCTACATATATGTACGTTCTTGTACATGGGATTGAAGACGCGTGCACACGAGTGCTGAGTCGGCATCTTTTAATTCGGATCCCAATTAGAAGCACTTTTTGCAGACGCTGAAACCAACACAAATCGTCGCACACTAAAACTACTTCGTGAGGTTTGGACGGGACCTTGCCTTTGAGCACAAGTTGTCAACGCTGCTGTACAAGAATAACTTTGGGAAGGCACATGTCCACCTTTCCCTTTTGCCTGGGGAAAAAAAAAAAATCATGTCAATAAAATCGCGTTTGATATTGTCCCTTTTCATCCCATCCTCCTTTGTCAGCGTGATGAGCCGCAAGTGGTTTGTACGAATAACATCTTGATGCTTTGACATCTCGCTCCTCAAATTGGCGGGGTCACGTGGAAAGAGCTGGCATTTCGAAATCCGCCTGCTCCCGCCCCCCCTTCTTTGTAGCGTTGGCACTGATTCTCCAATCAGCTTCAGTCGCACACATCCACGCTCTCATAGCCAAGTGTGTGCGTGTGTGTGAGGACAGATTGTGCTGGCTCGACCAGTCTGCATCCAGCTGCTCACTCACATTTTGTGTGTACGACAGTGAGGGAAGGCTGCGGTCGCTGTTCTGCTTCCCTTTTTGGTGGTTCTGACCCGCTCCGGTAGCAGAGTGCACGCTTGCTGCTGAAGGGACAACCTTTGCATCGGAGCTCCAAAATGACGGTAACCTGACGAAAGTTGATTCCTTTAAGAGCACCCAAAAAAAATAAACATGGTGACAGCTTTAAAATGTTTACTGGATGACTTATGAGCTGTCAATCATTTTGTGAAATGTTCCACAGTAGGAGTCGCGTTCCAGATGGACACACGTGGATGCAGACATTCACACACACTCTCGCAGTACACGTACAGAAATACACGCTAACAGAGACGGTTGTCTCATGTAATGCGAGCGTCCCGCGTTGTTGTATGCTCGTTCTTCAAGTGCAGCTACTTAGTGGCCGTCAGCTATGCCGCTCTCCGCGTGCCTCCCTTAAGCCGCCCCCTGCCCTCATGTGACATCGACACCCTGCCTAAGTGTCCGAGCCGGCCGCAATGTGAGAGTGAAAGTTTTGTGCGAGAGATGAGCGCATCCAAAAGATTCGGCCGCGTTCCAGCTTGCGTCTACTGACTCTCCTCTGCGTGTGTGCGTGCAGGCGGCCACCCAGCTTCTGGATGACATGTGCCACCTGACGGCGCAGTCGCTCATCAGTTTGGAGACGTCGGAACACTTTAAGTTGGTCAAGTTGTTAGGTGAAGGGTCCTACGGGAAGGTCATGTTGGCCGTACACAACAAGAGCGGTGAGGCCCGCCCGTCGCCTGTGACATCATCAGCGACGTCACTGACAGCATGGTCGTCGACATAGCCGCGAGCGCTAATGATTCTAAGTGTGTGTTGCAGGAAGTCCGATGGCACTCAAGTTCTTCCCCCGCGCGAGCACGGGCCTGTGCTCGTTCTTGCGCGAGTACAACTTGTCTTTGAGGTTCTGCACGCACCCGTCGCTCAGTCGAGCTCTGGGGATCGCCTACACCACGCCATCACACTACGTCTTTGCCCAGCAGGCCGGACTCTTTGGCGACCTCTTCGATTTCATCATCCCTGAGGTAC
Source organism: Syngnathus scovelli (assembly GCF_024217435.2). Taxonomy (NCBI): domain Eukaryota; kingdom Metazoa; phylum Chordata; class Actinopteri; order Syngnathiformes; family Syngnathidae; genus Syngnathus; species Syngnathus scovelli. Next base: position 6,734,686 of record NC_090865.1, read on the forward strand.
TCCTCCATCGCGACCCGGTCAAATGTTGGTATTTGAACTCGATGTCTGGCTCAGGTGGGTCTGGAAGAGGACCGTTGCCAGCAGGTGGTGTCGCAGCTGTGCGGCGCCCTGTCCCACCTTCACTCACTGGGCTTGGTTCATAGAGATGTCAAACCCGAGAACGTGTTCCTGTGCGATGCCGCCTGCAACTGGGTCAAGCTAGGAGACTTCGGGATGGTGTGTAGGTGCACGCGGGAGCACTGGCTCAGTCCTGGCACTATAATTTTTTACACCGGCGCGACCACCCACAGGTGAAGACACGAGGGACCAAAGTCCAGGAGGTGTGGTACCGGTCGCCCTACTGCACCCCCGAAGCCGAGGTGGCGCGAGGCTGCGAGGACGATGACGCCGACCGGCCTCTGAAGCCGGGGGACGAGAAGAAGAAGGAAAAGGAGCAGCGCCCGCGGGTCTGGACCTCGGTGGAGCCCGGCGTGGACAGCTGGGCTTTGGGGGTCCTCACCTTCGCCACACTGACCGGCACTCACCCTTGGTCCCACACGTCCTCCGACTGCGCCGCCTACCTCAAGTACCTGCGCTGGTTCGGCAAGGCCAAAAGTTTAGAGGACCAACTGGACGTGTGGGCCGAGCCACAGTGCCGGGTCCCGGCCGGCACCAAAAAGGGCCCCCTCGTGGCACCCCAGTTCACCTGCTTCACCCCGCTGGCCCGAGCCTTCTTCCGCCTGCTGCTGGACCCCAACCCGCCGGACCGAGGGCGGCCCGAGGATGCGCTGGGCTACCTGGGAGGCACCTGGATGACCGCCTGGGAGAGGCGACGCCTGGAAGAGCAAAGGAAGAAAAGCCGAGGGAGGGGAGCCCTCAATAAGGTCAAGGAGAAGGAGGGCCGGGGACAGAGGTAAACCTTTGTGTTAGCAGGTGAAGCTGAGGCGATGTGCAACAGGGGCACGTGTTGTTGATTTTAGCTTTAGCCCCAATTAGCATTAGCTTTTGCACTAAGGAGATGCCTGGAGTTGAAAACAGACTATGCATGAAGATCAGCGAGCACATTGACATCCGTCACGGCTTCATGTAACATTTCAACCACCGGTGCCCATCAGGATCCAGACTTGATCTTGATCGGATCAAGTCTGCTTTACCATGAAAGCGAGTTTGTGTCCAAATCCTACCATGAAGAATCCCACGGTTGCCTCGTGTCAAGCCCATTAACCATCCGTCTCTATTTTTGCCCGGCGACCTTTTGGTGCTTCATTCTTGGCGACCGAGCACATCAACTTTACTTTGTCGCCATAAACACGTCGGACACTTTCTTGACGTCCTGACAAGAACTCAGCACGCCTACACTGCCGTTTCCCATTTAGCGGCAGTGTCAGTATGAACAAACACACACGCAGAGTAGCCCCCCACTCCCACCTCAATTCAGAGTTCCAAAATAGACCTATGTGGACACATAAACTTGAGCCTGGGTCTTTCATCACCGGCTGTCTAGTTCGAATCCTGAGCCACTTTTCTTAATCCTCCAAAGTCCTACTTTGGACGATCTCACATTTCAAAAATGGCCTTGTAACGCTTTCACAGTGGCTGTTTGCTGCCTTTCACAGGGAAATGTGCGGTTGTTGCATGTCTGTCCCAATGTCGAAATTAAAACGTTATGTGACTGACTTGCGTTGCTTGCTCCGAGCACAATTATCTGAGCACCCGAGGTAGAAGACGCTCACTCATATTTGTGAGTGAGGCTGTAAAATTTACAGATTTTTTAAATTTAGATTAAATTTAACACCTTAGGCCTAGTATTTCATTTTCAGCTTTGCTATGGCATGCAGGACAAACACAGTACCTGAATAATATTTAAATTTTTAGTGAGTGTGGTCATTTTAGTGAAACATTACACAAAATAAATTCTGGCAATTTATACTGGCATGTGAGCCCAAGTAACACTGACGGAAAAATAAATTTTAATGTGGACAATTGAAAGAAAGACAATAGTTTAAAAAATGTTTTGGTTTTTTCTAAAGATTAATCCAAAGAAAGCATTGACTTTCCTTTTTTGGTCCTTTTCGTTGTCACGTTTGTACCGACGCCTCTTCCGGTTGGTAGGTGGCGACAAAGCGCGTTGAACCTGCTTTCGAGTACAACCCAAGCAAGAACGGGAAGATCCCTCGTATGTTGCCACGGTGAGTAGTTTTAATTTGCGCGACATTTCCGCGGCTGTATGGCGACGCCCGACAGTTAAGACATGTCCACCTTTTTAAAACATTTCCCCTTGGACTGTTTCTTGTTGTGTGGGATAAAAATGTTTGGTTTGGGGCTGATTTGACAGCTTGTAGCGCTCGGCCGCCGCCATGTCGGCTCCTGTCTCTCTCCGTGGTCCTGAAAATAACCAAACATTACAAACAGAAGACATTCACAGGCGTTTGTATTCTTTTTACTTGTTTCGTTGCGGAAATGTTCGTGCTTTGTCCGTGTTGACTTACGGGGGCCTCCAGACGGCGACGCCTAGCGTCTGACCCGGCTAATTATGGCTATTTGCTGCTGAACAGGAGCAGCCGATCTATGGCCAATATTGGAGAATACGTCGAGACTTCATCGCGTTTCCAACCCAAATTGTTAGTAAATTAGCTCCAATCAAGCTATTTGTTCTTTACCTGTTCTGACATTGAAGTTTGTCTCGACTTAATTTTTCAGCATTGAGCAGCAAAGGAGGTCAGCGTGATGAGCTGTTAGCTGCACTAGCTACATTAGCGATATTAGCCTTGGACAGCACAGCAGGACATCACTCACAGGTTTGTACACGTCAAACCGTGTCAGAAAAAGAATGGGAGACTTTTGGACAAGCTAAGACAAGAGCTTTGCTTCACTCCATGGCGTTGGCTCTCCTAGCGATGAGCAACTTCTGCAGCTCATTTTAAATGGTTCTCATTGGGTTTTGGTAGATCATAAGCAAACGGTTGTGTCCTAGTAGGCACCATGACGTCTTCCATGCTGCGCCGACAGCTGAAGAACCTGGTCCAGAACTACTCTGAGGCCGAGGTTAAGGTAGGTGGCGCCCGTGTGCAATGTCACTGAAGATGCAGGAAGGCTGATTCGGCTGTGGCACAGGTTCGAGAAGCTACGTCCAACGACCCGTGGGGCCCGTCCAGCTCGCAGATGGCCGACATCTCCGACCTGACCTACAACGTGGTGGCCTGTAATGAGATCATGACCATGCTGTGGAAGAGGCTCAAGGACGACAGGAACTGGCGGCACATCCATAAGGTGACTGCGACACCAACGCCGTCCGGCGTCACGCTTTGTACTTTTTTTTTCTAGGTTGTTTTTGGGAACTTATTGATGTGTTTGTCAGTCACTGACACTGCTCGAGTACCTGCTGAAGACGGGTGACGACCGTGTGCTCCTCAAGATGAAGGACAACATCTACATCGTCAAAGCCCTCACCGAGTACAGATTTGTGGAGAAAGACGGCAAAGATCAGGTCAATGCCACCAGCCACCAGCCACCCTCCCTTGCTCACTTCCTGCCTCCGCTGACATGAACGTGCATCCAGGGTTCAAACGTGCGAGAGAAGGCCAAAGTGGTCCTGGTCCTGATGGAGGACGACGACAAACTAAAGGAGGAGCGGGACTTTGCTGTTAAGACTCGAGAGAAGACGTCCAAAGGTTCTGCGGGTAAGTGTCTCGGGCCCGCGCTCACTCGTTCTGTCCCGCGGCTCATCCGGCCTTCTGGTGGTGGCAGCCTCATCCTCAGACGTCGTCAAGGACCCCAACTATAAGCCATGCTACGTTGCCGGCGCCTCGGGGCTCCCGTCGCTGGACAACATTCCCTCGGTGGCCGACCTCACCGCCTCCTTCGCCGCCCGCAAGGAGGAGCGCGTCAAACAGGAGCAGCAGAAAAAGGAGGCCGAAAGGAGGGTGAGCGTGCCGACGTTGCCACGGCGCTCCTTTCTGCTCCTTCATTTTGTCTGCTTTTTCTCTTCGAAGTTGCACATTTGTTTTTATTTGCTGCCTCTTCTCAGGCCAACATGTCAGAAGACGAGCTGAAATGGGAAGATGCTGGAAAAGGAAACTCCGTTGCGAATCAGGCCTGGTCAGGTCAGAAGACGGAGGAAGACGGTAAGGAAGATGCCAAGCCTGACCCCTGGGGGGCCCCCAAGGCAGCCCCTGATCCTTGGGGCGCCTCAGATTCAGGTCTTTCTCAAACTGATGACAATTCTTTGGAGAGCGCTCAAGTTTCGGACGGCCATCCTCTTAAAGCACAAACAGACACGCCAGACCCCTTTGTGGCACAAAACCACGCCCCAAAACCAGCAGAATCCCTCCAGAATCAGACCGAAAACCAAGAGGACCCCTTCACTGCTTCCAACAATGACCCATTCAGCAGCTCAACGGAGCGGCACTTGAATGCACCCCAAGATGACCCCTCTAAAGATAACACACCCAAAGATGACCCTTTTAACACCCCAAAAGGGGACCCATTTAGCACCCCTAAAGACGACCCCTTCAACGCCCCAAAAGATGATGCTTTTACTACTCCAGAAGGGGACCCATTCAGCACCCCTAAAGATGATCCATTCAGCACCCCCAAAGACGACCCATTTAATACCCCAAAAAATGACCCATTCAACACCCCGAAAGTTGACCCATTTAACACCCCAAAAGATGACCCATTTAACACTCCAAAAGACGACGCTTTTAGCACCCCAAAAGACGACCCATTTAACACCCCAAAAGACGATGCTTTTAGCACCCCAAAAGATGACCCATTTAACACCCCGAAAGACGATGCTTTTAGCACCTCAAAAGATGATCCATTTAACACTCCGAAAAATGACCCATTTATCACCCCAAAAGACGACCCATTTAATACACCTAAGAACGATCCCTTCAGCACCCCGACAGACGACCCATTTAGCACCCCTAAGGATGACCCCTTCATCGCCCCAAAAGATGACCCATTTGCCGCCCCTCTCGTGTCAACTTCCTGTGAAGAAATTCCGCCTAACGACCTCAGCGTGCCCCCAAAAAATGACCCATTCAGCACCCCAAAAGATGAAGAAGTCTCGGCACTCCCTGAGGGCGACCCTTTCTCGGCGCCACCCGACGAGGACCCCTTTTCCGGCCCCGCATCGTCCCCCAAAGACGAAGAAAAAGGCGGGACGTCGGATCCCTTTGCCGCGCTTCCACTGAGTCAAAGCGGGGGGGACGCGTGGGGGGCTGCCACTGACTCTGCACCCCCCACCGGCTCGGACCCGTGGGGGTGTGGTGCGTCTTCCCCCGTTGATGATTGCGACCCGTTCGGAGACACCTCCAAAGCTCAAAATGACCCCTGGGGGGCGCCAGGTAAGACACCACACCATCTCTTCATTTGTCCAATTTGTCATTTGAAAGAATAAATGCTCCACATTTTCTCGCTATAAAGAATGTTTGCGTCAATAAATAAGCTTGTGTTGTTGTGATGAAGGTTGCGCCGATGCAAAGGATGTCCTGGGGTCTCCGAGCGCCCCTCACCCGGGTGATGACCCCTTTGGAGACTCCAAAAGCAGAGCAGGCGCAGGTAAGCCATCTCAGCATTCTCATGTCATTCCAACAAAAATTCCATTCTGTTATTCCTATTGATTATGAATGCTCAATTTGTTTTTGTTGGTGTCCAAAGAAAACTCTTTTTAGAATCTGGACTCGCCGTTGCTTTTTGGGCTGGGCAGCGAGGGTGTGAAGCTTCTGGACTTGAACCGCCTGAAAACTGCGCCTCCATCCCAGCATGTCGATATCCCGCCTATTGCCCCTCAGGACAAAGCCCCACCCCCCCAACTAAGGAGAGGTAGTCCCCGAGTGTTGTGATGTTTCCACGGTCATGTGACGAGCAGGGAATGGTGCAACTCGTGAAAATGAATCCATTCGTTTAGCTCCTCCTGCTCGCCTTGTACTCTCGCTGTGGTGTCGTGTTGTTGTGTTGATGTTATTAGCATTAGCATTGCGCTAACTCCGCACCCCTCCCTTCCGGCTGGGACAAATGGCATGGGCCGCCTTTACATTTTGTAGCCCCAACGGGTACGCAAACGGTCAATATGTACGCATTCACAATCACGTGTACATTTGCACTCATGCACACATGCGTTACCTGCAAGCGAGCCTGTTTCCACACATCTGTAAAGCAAGTATTGTGTGATTCTTGTGTGTGAGTGTGTGTGTTAACATAATGACACATGAATCTTTCCATCAAGTATTTAATTCATAGCTTGAATATTTATTGGTGCGGGGTGTGCAGCAAAAATGAAATTTAATTGTTGTTGCTGACGATGATGAGAAATTATGCTTCATAATTCATCAGATCATGACCAGACAAGTGTATCCAGACAAATGAACTACTACACCGTATCTTTTATTTGTCATTTTTTTAAAGGAAAACCTTATTTTTGCAGTGTGTGTGTGTGCTGTAGGAATTACATTTATTTTTTATTGCTGTAATTTTTCACATATTTCTATTTGAATGTTTTCTGTCATTTGGGTTTCCGTTTGAAGACTTTCTGAGTGTGACCACAAGAGGGCGACAAAGATGTGGCATGCAGGCGTTGCATACATTCGCGAGAGATATTTATTATTGTCGTGATGTAAATAGTGACCTGCGGCTGTTATATATTCATGTTGTATATTGTTCATAATAATAATTAAATACCAAGTTCCGATTTATTTATTGAATATTTATCGATTCAGCAAACTTCAGATTGTTCTTGTTTTGGACCTAAATGAAATGGTGATGATGATAATGTCATGCTTGAGGATAAACCAAGTAAGTAATCAAATGTGTCAGCGTTGTTATTATTTACTTTGTTTCCATTCTTTATCTTATGCTGCTGTTTCAACATTTTGTCAGCATTCGGTACCATGTTGTCAGCAGACGCGACGGGTCGCCGAGTTGATCGGGTCTCGCCAATGACTTGATTGGTGCTATCGGAGCCCGGGTCAAAGTTGATGTGCGAGTGCACGGGCGCGTTCTGAGCGGAGCCTAACGACAGATGGACTTGTGATGACTTGTGATGATGACTCGCCAGGATTACGCCAAGAAAAGCGGACGGCTTTACCGTGCCACACCAGCACCCGGACGGACGGATGGACGGACGGACGGAGGGGAGCGGAGACAAAGTGCTCATGCTGGTGAGTCATCAAGGCATTTCAAGAAACAAAATTATCCATATATTCATTATTTTAGCACTCCGTGTTAGGTTTTAGTACTTGCTCATGTTTTAGCATTCCGACTTGCTTAGACGTTCTGTTAACTTTCAGTATTGACCAGAGGCCAATTTTGGAAGATCCCGGCATCACGTTGAATACGTTCATCGCAGGACGACTCAGCGGGATGGGAGAGGGTGTCCGCTCATCATTGTCAGGTGAGTCATGAAACAAAAAGGGAGGGTGCCTTACTCGATCCATTCTGAGGTGGAGCACGTGCTTGGTCTCCATTAAGGTTGGGAAACTGCCATGTAGCCGGAACCTTCGGCAAAGTGCCGGAAAGTGACGTCCGTGCATCCGCCTTTGCCATCCGCCCGTTTCTTAAACCTCCTGGCCCGGGTTTGGCCATGCTGCCGCGTCTCTGAGCCTGGTCTCCAGCCGGCGAAAGGAAGCGGAGCTGTCGGCCATGTTGGAAAATATGTCCCGCCGACAGCGTTCCTTGCTGTCACTGGCGTTGACCTCGTTGGCCCTCAGCTTGTCCGTGTCGGCCTTCTGCACGTCGTACTGGTGCGAGGGGACCCACAAGGTGGTCAAGCCGCTCTGCCTGTCACCCGTCAAGATGAAAAACTGCGGCCAGAACAACAGCCAGCCCTACACCACAGGTCAGAGCGCTGCCTAGTGGCAAAGCAATTTATCGGGTGCTTTTGATGACAATAGCCGAACTGACTTTGGGGTTTGTTTTGTGGCAAAGTTGAGAAGGAGCACGCATCAAATTGCTGTTGTGACACATACGGTCGTTGTTTTATCAAACAGCGGACTGGCGGGGATTCTCGTAATCCCCGAAAGCTTTGTTGCTAATCTCCCAACTCTTGTGGATTGTGGCAGGCTTATCTTTTTTTTTTTTTCAGCATGTGCTATACAATGTTGCACATGTGTGGGCAGCGTCGCCCTAAGGAATCATCAGATTAAGAGTTTCCCGATGAAGGGCCAGGATGCAAAGCAGCACGCAATCCTCCTTAAACCTTGACGTCATCATGCTAGGTGGCTACGTGTTAGCCTTAAAAGTCAGGCCCGAGATCGGGTCTTGGAGGAAACTTCTGTAAACTGAGAGACTCTGAAAATTGTCACCGCCCCCCCCTCAGAGGCCCCGACGCCGGACCCCAGGAACCCGCCGTCCAATGTGACGCTGACGTGGCTGCAGAAGGAGCAGCTGGCCATCCTCAGGAGGAAGCAGCTGGCCAACGCTGTCCACTACATCTGGGAGACAGGCGAGGACAAGTACATGCTGCGTTACTTCCACACGGGATTCTGGCTCTCGTGTGAGAGGCACAACGAAGGTGAGTGTCCGTACAGGAAACGGACGGCCGTCTGCTGATTGCCGTTTTTGTTCCAGGGGAGGACCAGGTGGAAAAGTGTCGCAGCTTCATCGAGCTGACTCCGGGCGAGACTCAAGGTCGGTGCCGCCTCAGTCGGCCGGGCGCCACCGCTGACGCACGCGTCTGCCCCTGTAGGTGTGCTGTGGCTGTCGGTGGTCAGCGAGTTCATGTATATCGGCCTACTGGCCATGGGCTTCTTGCTCATGTGGGTGGAGGCCATCTGCCTGTGCGCCAAGAGGGAGATGAACGCCCTCAAGATCAACGCCTTCGCCGCCATGTGCACCGTGCTGTCAGGTGCCACGCCTCTTTTTATTATTTTTATAATACTGCAATCCACATCAGCCAATCCTCACCCCCCACCCCAGGCATGATGGGCATGGTGGCACATATGATGTACACCACCGTCTTCCAGATGACCGTCAGCATCGGGCCCAAAGACTGGAGGCCTCAGACATGGGACTATGGCTGGTCCTTTGCGTACGTCTGCACACACGCGTCGTCCTCAGAATTCCTGAAGCGTTGACGCTCCGCTCTCCCTCCTCCAGCCTGGCGTGGCTGTCGTTCAGCTGCTGCATGGCGGCTGCCGTGGCCACGCTCAATTCTTACACCAAAACCATCATCGAGATGAAGCACCGCGCCCGCGTACGCTTGGACGAGGTTCGCGCCGCCGCCCGCGCCCCATCCTATGAGGAGGTGCTCCGCGCAGGGGGCGGTCTCTATTCAGTCAGCCAGCTGATCCAGCTAGGCCAGCGGGGGGCGCTCCTGGACCCACTGTGGCCGCGGGGGGCGGGCCCCGCTGTGGGACCGCTGGCCTGCGGGGCCGGCGGGGCGCTGGTGGGCATGGGAGTGGCGGGGATGGGGGTAATGGGCGTGAGTGGGGGCCCGACGGCGTCGGAGGCGCGGCCGGCCGATCCCGTGGACGGCGTCCTGGTACTGGAGGGATGCGGCGTGGACGGATGCGAGGACTGCGAAAGGGAGCTGGACCAGATGGACTACCTGCACGAGGACAAAGATGGCTCGCTCTGCTGACGCTTGCTGGTTTGGAGAGGAACTGCATGACACTTGACAGGAAGCTTTTTCCAGACTTCTGGAGAACAAACTCGTGTGATGCTGGCTCAGGGAGAAGACGTGACGAGAAACCACAGACCACTTTTTTTTTTCTACTTGATGGCCCCGTAGACGAGATAAGACATGACCAGTGATGACATGCATCCAAAACTGTGTTGAGTAAACGCGTTGCTTCCTCACCCTGCAGCAACGGTGTCCCGTGTGTTCATTTTCCACCGCTTTATGACGTCGGCGGTGGGACCCAGAAGGAAAAAAAAAACAGGTTCCGCCTCGCTCTTTTCATGTTCGGGGTTCCAATCTCGGCTCTGTCCTTCTTTTTCTTCAAGCGTGCCACAGGCTCTCGTGTAAAGGGGAGGAGGATTTAGTGAGCGCTGCATTTAATGAGCGTGGTGGCAAAGAACGAGCGCTTTGGACCTGAGACAGATGCTGTGCACAAGATTACACCGATAATCTGCACAAAACGAGCGGGTGATTGACAGCTCATCGAGGTCGTTATGTCCGTAGCCTCTCATTACGCCAGTAAAAGAGGAGCGTTGATGTGACAACAGGAGGAGAAGGAGGAAGATTCAGGTCAAGAAGACGGCAGATGTGAAAGCCAAGCTGGGCTCGGGTCAAAATTAATCTTTTCTTGTGCGTCGCAAACACTAGACTCAAGCAGACTCAAGGAGACGCAAAACTGGGGTGCTCTGAACTACGACAAAACATTTAAAAGTCCCTGGCGGCAAATATCTTTCATAAGGTGAGCGCAAAAAAAAAAAAATGCTAGAGATTAGAAATTAGTCCGTTCTTTCTCTGGCAAAAGGACAAAAAGTGGCACTGCTGGGGTTTCAATCAACGTTTATTGACAACAAGAAAAGAGCAAAGACAGATTTGGCCTAAGACGCAAAAGTACACGGCATGCGACGAGGGGCGGAGAGCGAGCGCGCTCACTCTTTCTTTCCAACGTCACGCGTGTGCCCGTTAGGCCCGTGGTTACTCGATTCTCTACCGGACATCACCATCAAGTTGCGCTTTCTTCTAAAACAAAAAACTTGATGCCGCATCTATGCCATGATGATGGTGTCACAATCATATCAGAGATTTTCATTGGCCCAAATCTAAGATAGGGGAGGATTCATTGCTGTACGGATGACGTTCACATGCACTTAAAAAAAAAATACGACGTAAGCATTGATTGCAAATTAACGCTACCGCTGGTGAGAATTGCCGCTGCGTTCGGCTACTTGAGTGGCTCGTACTGGATCAAGCGGAGGGCCTCGTCGTTGTCCAGAACCCCTTGGATGAACTCGCCCTCGGCCACGCGCTCTGAAAAACACAACACGCGTGACAAAAGACGCCAACAACTGACGTCAAAGTGAGTTGTCTCCCATTTTTGCCCTCACCGTTTTCTGCCTTGTCAAAGAACTTCCAAAGTTTTTCTGCCCTTTTTTCGGCTGTGTTTTCATCCTCGGGAAGTTTGTTCACCTCGTCTTTGGGAATCAGCTTAAAAATGGCCTGAAACGCACACACAGACGCACGGCTATATTTTTTTCTCTTGACCTATCCATAGAAAAAAAAAATCAATAGCATCACCCTTAAAACTGTAACTTGGATCAACTCAACCCAATTTTCGGTTGTTTTGCAGGAAAAACAAACCCAGGAAGTTGGCCAAATTTAGCACCTTGGTCCAATTTTGACCAAAATTATGTAGTTTTTGAGCGCTTAAACACAGATTTCTGGAGTTAGAGCGCCCCCTGGCTGCGCCATCCCCTGCAGCATCGCCATCATCTTCGTCATCATCTTCATAACCGTTCTGGAAGAAAGCCCGAAGAGCAACGCAGCCGAGGTGGCCTTGTGCTATTTTAGGTTCCACTCGAGGCTGAAAAAGTCCTTAAAAAAAAAAAATTGTCACTCGCGTAATCCGACAGCGTCTGCACAAACCGCCCAGCGGATTAGCAGTTGATTACCAGATGAGTTTGTCGGGCTCCCGGATGTCTTTGTTCTCCCTTGCCTCCATCAGATCAACTTTCATCCCACAAATTAAAAAAAAAAAAAAATAGCAAACGTCCTAGTTTTTTTACCAAATGACCTGAAACCATCAGCCAAGCGCACCGTTTGAAGTTTTCAATCCAGAAAATGGTCACCATTAATTTCATCTAGAAATTGATGCATGGATCAATTTAATTTGGGGAATGGACGCACAAATCAATAACTTCAGTTGTGTTGCGGGACTCGCGATGTATCCATCCTCTGCCCCACCCGCCAAGACCCGATGGAAGGACCTTCTCCTGCCCGCAAGTCCGCCGACACGAGAAAACCAGCTTTACAGGTGGCCTCAAAGAACTCGGCCGGCTTAACATGTTTATTGGCACCAATTGGAGTCTTAATCCTGCGTCTCCTGCATGTGGACTCTTCATGGCTGTGATCACGCTCGCACATCTCGCACGCACGCGGGTGCCACCTTGACCCGCGCCGACGATGCGTGGCGAATCGAACGTAAAGATGCAATCAGAAATTTTTTGAGCCCTAAAAGGCAAATTTGGACGCGAGTGATGCTTTGGCGCCATCTTGTGGTCAATCGTAAAGCAGCACGTTTAGTCCGCCCACGCCGAGCTTACCGTGCAAATTTCCTTGACCTCGGACTTGGTGATGTATCCGTTCTTGTCCACGTCGAAGAGCGAGAAGGCCCACTCCAGCTTGCGGGTGGTCTTTCCAGTGGAGGTCATGTGCAGGGCGATGATGTACTCCTTGAAGTCTAGGGTGCCATCGTCGTTGGTGTCGAAGGATCGGAAGACGTGCTGCGCGTAAGTGTTGCCATCGCTATCCGGGAAGAACTTGCTGTAGATAACCTCAAACTCCTCCTTGGTGAGGCGGCCGGTGGGGCACTGCCTCTTGAAGTTGTCATACCACTGCGTGATCTCCGTCTCCGAGAACTTTGTGTGGAGCTTCAGATCCTCCAGGATCTCCTTGGACACAGCGCCACTCTTGGAGTTTCCCATGACTGAGGAACACAGGTGGCAGCAAGTGTCCTGGCCCGAGTCTTTTCAAGTAACTTGATTGAAGTCTCCTACCTCTGGCTGCTGTTGATGATCAGATGAGATGAGATGTTTGCCTCCAAACTGGCGCTTGCGATGGGGGAGCCCTGCAGAAGAACTTCGTCAGTCCTGGGAAGGAGGAGAAGGAACACACCTCATTGTCTCGCTCAAACTTGCTTCATTTGGTGGTGCCGCTTTTGTTGCTTACCTATGCGTGTGTGGCAGCAGCAGATCTGTGTGGGACCGACAGGAATCTGCCGAAGCAACCCGCCTCCCCCCTCTGGGATTAGTCAATTAAAGACCATCAACCTGAGGCGGGGCCACAGGAGCGCTCATGTGAGTCCTATCATCGTACACATACACACACACGCACACGCACACACAAACACACACACACACACACACACACACACAAGTAATGATTTTCAGGGATTGCAGGATCAAGGCCTAATTTTATTTTGGATTTATTTTCACTTTAAATTGTGACACATTCTGTGGGAGAGTCAGAACATTAACATGGCTTTTGCATCTTGACTTTTTCCCCCACTTCTGAATACCAGACACCCCCTCAACCCCCCCCCCCCTTCAAAAGAAAATCGAACTGATGGAAGTGTGTGTGTGGTGTACGTGTATGTGTGTGTGTGTGTGTGTGTGTGTGTGTGTGTGTGCGTGCAATGATGAGATACCACAGGAGAGTGGCGACGGAAGTAAAACAAACATCAGCTGAAGCGATTAAAAGAACGCGAGACGTAGGCTTTGCAACTTTTGACCTTCCAGCGGCCTAAGACTTAGCCTGCAAATCCAGCAGGTGACACTCAATGTAGCTTAAGGGGTGGCGGCGCCATCTGCGCAACCTGCCTTCTTTGACAGGCGCCCGTGGGCAAATGAGGGAGAAGACTGGGGGTTACCCACTAGCGTGCCAAAAATGATTGACACCTTTAGCCGCGCCTTCTTGCTCTCATTGGTTGTTTTTCCTTGGGCCCCGAGCTCGCAAATCGCCTTTTGAAGTGGAAACAACTTTCTCCCCGCTTTGCACCAGCAAGGGAATCCTGTGATTGACGAGGGGGCGGGGAGATTAGCGATGGGCGGCCAAGGTGGCGAGGTGAGGCGGCCTAAAGAGGATTTGGCAGCGGAACAAAGCGGCTGTGGAAAAGGCAACGGAAAATTGGCCTTCCAGTGGCGTCAAATCGCCTTGACCGGACCTTGGAGGTTCTATTTTTAGAGGCAAAGTTCAAGCTCATTGTCTTTACGCTGACGAGCAAGTCTTCATCACCACGGTAACACAAAGAAGCTACGCTTTCCTGCGCCCCTCCCGTGTGTGACGTCTTCCCACCTTTTAGCGTGCGACGTGCGCGTCCGCGAGAACGAGCACGGTTTGCATCCGGGTACTTGCGGCAAGGCGGGTAACTGCGTGGTGCGCACGCGCGTAAGTCTGCTCACCTGTCGGGACCTCTTATAATCAAGTAATTGTTTGCATTACAGATGTGTAACCGTTCAACATCCGCGCGAGTCTCTGGTGAAAAACGCGCACATCGACGGCATCTGCACGATGAATCCAGCAAGCAGCTCGGACGATCCAAGCGCGCCAGGTAACTTTGCATGGCTGACAAACGTTTACAAATGCTTTATGAGTAATAACATCAGCTTGCGATTATTTTTTTCGCTGAGATTTTTGTCATTTTGCCCCCCCCCCCCCCACACACACACACACCTACCGCAAAGTTGTAGTGAGTCAGTCAAGGCGCAACCAATGATTTGCGTTATGACTCGTTTATTCATATGACGAATTGACGGCCATGGCCAGCAGCTAGGGGAAGCCTTTCTCCGCCTATGTACAGATCAAGTATGACGGTTGGAGGCTACCTCTCAGGTCAATGTCAGGTATTAGCTGGTGCAAGGTGGTAATATGCCTACTGCTTAGTTCAATCTCAGGTGAGACGCAGCACCAGGCGGAGCAATTTATGGCTATGACACGGGTCCATTTCAGGTCACAGATTGACGTTGGGAATGAAATTAAGGATCTGGTGAGAGATTAAATGAAATGTCCTCTTTGTTTAGAGTTAAGATTCTGTTTCATGTGTTATTAGCTCACGTCGCGGTGGCGACGGCAGCTGGAGGAGGAGGAGGAGGAGGTTTCTCCCCAGAATCATACGATGGATCTTTCCCCTTGGAGGAAAGCATGGAGAGGCCCGCGTCCTGCCAGCACGGCCAGCACATGATGGACGGTACAGATGCTAAAGTGAAGAAAAACAGTGTTGTCCCTTTGCAAACTCCTGGCCTCCTATAATCCGGCCATGGCCTCCCCACGCAGAGCCCGGCGCGCAGGAGGCGACCCCCTCGCCGTACGGGCCCTTCATCCTGGTCTCCAATTTGCGGGCTCACCTCTACGTGGCGCTGGAGAAGAACGCCTGGCTACAGCGGCGCATCGAGGAGCTGGAGGAGGAGCGCAACTTCCTGCGCTGCCAACTGGATCGCCTCATCGTGGGCGTGCGGGGGGGGCTGGAGGGTGAGCAGGGGGTCCGACTGTCATATTTTTTAAGGGGGGAAATCGCCAATTTCATGTCACGAGAAGCAAAAAAAAAAAAAAAAAATTATTTCCAGAGTGGTGCGGGGGCACTCAGCGCGGTGTGACGATTCAGACTGATGGACCCGTTTGCCCCCCCTCTCCCATGACCACCCGCTCTGGACTGATCCGCAAACGCCTGCCGGGCCCTGTGCTGCTATCTCACCACGGGCCCGCCATCCCCGGTAAGAAAATAATATACATCATTTGCCTTTCGGGATGAGAAAGTCAGAGCGAATCCTTGCGGCTGGCCCGCAGTTAAGCAGGAGATTCGCCTGAAGGAGGAAAGGTTCTACACGGACGAGGAGTACCTGGAGGAGCAGGAGGAAGGGGAGGGGGAGGAGGATGAGGACGAAGGGCAGGACTCTTTGCTGGAGGTTGGTAGCACCACGAGGAAGGGCCGCGGGGTGAAAATGAGGAGGATCTTCCGCATCACGCACAGCAGGGAGAGGCAGAGAGGTGAGAGGTCGCCCCTTTGACAACGGCCGGGCGGGCCCGATTGCCTTTGATTTGGGGTGTGCTCCCCACATGCAGTCAAAGACCCGGAAGGGGTTCTGATCCGCTATAAGAAGATCCTGGCAACCTACCAGCGCGTGAGGAGCATGTCCCGAGCGTTCCAGATCCACGGGGTGGACCGCAACACCATGGCCTCCACCTCGCCCATCGCTGAGCTCCTGCTGGTGGCACCGGACAAGGTCTCTGCTTTCTAATAATGTGTTCTTCAATGTTATGTTTAAGCGAAAATAAGTACGACCCCTGACCTTTGCAGATGGACGTGGTGGGCGAGTTTGAGGCGGCCAAGGAGAAGCTGCTGGACTACGCCAGGCGCTGCTACAAAATCATGGATGAGCAGACGCACGTCAAAGTGGAGAAGATGAAGAAGAATCACAAGCTGCTGCCCATCTCCTACCGCTTCAGGAACTAACCAGAAGACAATTGGTCGCACTGATTTCCTCCAGGCTGTCACAGGAAGCCACTTTAGGGTTTCCTTTCTTTTTATTTGCACAGACTTTGCTCCATTTTGTCCGGCTCCAAGTCCAGGACAAATGGTAAGAAGTGAGAAGTGTTAAAGATCCATTTGATTTCTTCAAGTTTGCACGGCACAGTTTGTGTTCTTCGAGAAGTCGGAAGAGCAAAGATGTCGGAAACTGTATTTAAGTTGTGGGGTCTTCATCGTCGTAGTCGAATAAAAGCACACGTTAAAAGACTTGTTTTGAACTAATTTGATTCTGCAACATTGGATGAATTGAGAGTGACACAAATGTGGAGCGGGTGGCTCGGTGGGGCACTGGGTAGCACGTCCGCCTCACAGTTAGGAGGGTGCGGGTTCAATTCCACCTCCAGCCCAACCTGTGTGGAGTTTGCATGTTCTCCTTGGGTTTTCTCCGGGCACTCCGGTTTCCTCCCACATCCCAAAAACATGCTTGGTAAGCAGATTGAGCACTCCAAGTTGTCCCTAGGTGCGAGTGCGAATGGTTGTTTGTGTGCCCTGCGATTGGCTGGCAACCGGTTCAGGGTGTCGCCCGATGACGGCTGGGATAGGCTACAGCACACCTGTGACCCAGCACAGAAAATATATGGATGGATGGACAAATGTGGAGCACCTTTGCTAATGTTAAGCTTAGATGTTCATTTTTAAGTTGACACTAATTAACGTGTTGTTCGAAATTCGCACGGTGACATGACTTTCCATTACTGCAGCGACTCCCTGTGGACACAAACAGTAGTGCGGTGACGACATAACGACCTTTCGGCGCTGAACTTTTTGTCAAGGGATGAACACTCGATGTACACATCAGGAGTGTTTGATGCCTACGATTTATAAGTAGCAAATAAAACATATTCCAATTCCTAGTGGTTTGGAAACAAAAAAATTTTTCTGTCACAGTTTCTCAAAACGGTCTTGAATGGTTGACTGATGCGCGCTAGATTGAAACTCGCACACGTTGGGCTCCAACTGTAAATGATTTTATTTCACACCTTTTGCATGTGCCGTCTGCTGCTGCTTCTTGCTGATATTGTTCCTTTAAATCTCTTACAGGAAGTTCGCGCGCATAGCAAAGTCGTTTTTTTTTTTTTACTGTGACCTTAGTGTCACGTGGAGTCGAAAAGGAGAAAGTGAGGATGGAGAGGAGGGGAAGGGCGTGTCCTGCAGAAGCCTTTGCTTTCTTTTCAAAGTACACTTTCAAAACTGCATAACGGAGCATGGCTGGCTTTTGAACTCCACTTGCAGGTGTGTGTGTGTGCGCGCGTGCGTGCGTGTGAGTGTGTGTGGGCGCGCGTGCGGTGCATACAGCCTCATCCCCCTTACGTCATAAGAGTCCAGTGCATTAATTTTTTAACTTGCTTGTTTTTGCTTGAGTGAGTTTTCGTTCGTACATGGCTCAGCGTGCGTGCGTGCGTGCGTGCGTGCGTGCGTGTGTGTGTGTGAGTGTGTGCGTGTGCGTGCGTGCGTGCTTGCGTACGCGCACTTTTCACAGGACGCTGGGGTTCCTAAAGTTGTGTCCTGCGAAGCGGGCCTGGTCCCCCAGCTCCTCCTCGATCCTGCAGACAAGAAGACAGGATGAGTGAGGAGCAAATCTCATTCTGGGAATTGGAGTGTTTGTGTCAGCAGGTGCCCCATTAGCATTTGGTGGCTAATGCTAAAGTAAGTCTGACGTGCCGCAAAGGATTGTGGGTGTACTGACCTCAAGAGCTGGTTATATTTGGCCAACCTTTCAGACCTGCAGGGGGCGCCGGTCTTGATCTACGACACACACACACACACACTCTCACATCAGGTTGCAAGTCATTGAAGAACGTGTGCGTGTGTTTGTGTAAGCGCGCACGTACCTGTCCAGTGCACAGTCCGACCACCAGGTCTGCGATGAAGGTGTCCT
Organism: Syngnathus scovelli; assembly: GCF_024217435.2. Lineage (NCBI taxonomy): Eukaryota > Metazoa > Chordata > Actinopteri > Syngnathiformes > Syngnathidae > Syngnathus > Syngnathus scovelli. Next base: position 6,752,743 of record NC_090865.1, read on the forward strand.
CGGTTTCTCCAGACCGATGACTGACCATGACACCCCAGCCGTTGGCCTGGGCCAGTTTGCACCTGCAGGGGGCGACACTCATGTGAAGAAGCAGCATTGGCAGCATGGCAGGTAGCCGCCATCACTTTGTTGCGTACGTACGCTTGTATGGCTTCGGTGACGGAGCCGATCTGGTTGACTTTGAGTAGCAGGCAGTTGCAGGCGCGTTCCTCAGCTGCCTTCTCAATGCGCTTGGGGTTGGTCACCGTCAGGTCGTCGCCCACCACCTGGATGCCCACGCGGGCCGTCAGACGGGACCAGGCCTCCCAGTCGTCCTGGTCAAACGGGTCCTCGATGGACACCACTGAGGGGGGAAAGGGATGTGTCACGTTAGGTGGGCGATGCCGTATGTGTGTGTGTGTGTGGGGGGGGGGGGATTCCCCAACCCACCCGGGTAGTTGTTGACAAAGCCCTGGTATATGTCGGCCAGCTCCTCTGCGCTGATGTGGCGCCCAGCGTCAGGTGGGGACTTGAAGTCAAGGTCATACTTGCCCTCACGGTAGAACTCAGAGGCGGCCACATCCATGCCCACCACCACCTTGTCTGTGAAGCCCGCCTTCTCAATGGCCGTCTGAAGAAGGTCCAGAGCTGAACAAACGTTCACATGATCATCATGGTCTTCATCTTGACAGCGATGTTCATGTTGCTCCTCACCCTCGCTGTTTTCCAGGATGTTGGGCGCGAATCCTCCCTCGTCTCCTACGTTGGTGGCGTCCTGTCCGTACTTCTGCTGGATGACGCCCTTCAGCGTGTGGTAGAGCTCCGAGCCTATCCTCAACGCCTCCCTTGGCAGACAGACGTGCGCTCAGCTTTCAGATGAGCCCGACCCGATTGATGGAGCGTCTTACTTGAAGGACTCTGCGCCCACAGGAAGCACCATGAACTCCTGCATGGCCAGTTTGTTGCCGGCGTGAGAACCTCCGTTGATCACGTTGAACGCCTGTGGAAGACCAACATAGGCGTCTCAACGGCAAGGTGGGAGACATGCCGTCCGTGTTTTTGTGCCACTCGCGACTCACGGGCACAGGCAGAACCATTTCCGTGTTCCCGGCCAGGTCGGCGATGTGTCGGTAAAGGGGGACGTCCTTGTGGGCAGCGCCCGCCTTGCAGATGGCCAGCGACACGCCCAGGATGGCGTTGGCCCCGAACTGAGCTGTGGGCCAATCGCAGGACGGCGGTGAGTCACTTGTCACCTTCTGCGCAAATCTCCAGCCCACTTACATTTGTTTTCTGTGCCGTCCATCTCGATCATCAGGTTGTCCAGCCTCTCCTGCTCCACCACGCCGATGCCCTTCACGCACACACGCATCGGTCATTGTGAGTGATGTTGCCCGTATTGCTCGTGATACTCACAGAAGCGATAAGCGCAGGACCCAACGTGTCATTGATATGTCCGACAGCCTTCAGGACCCCTGAAGGGAAAAACAAGCTTTTCATCTTCATTCCAATCCAAAGGAAGCTGCTGGGGACTGCAGCACTGCTTGCTCCCGCCCTCTGCTGGCTAGCGTGTTGAGCTGCGCTCACTCACCTTTTCCCTTGTATCTGCTCTTGTCGTCATCTCTGAGCTCCAAAGCCTCGTAGATGCCCGTCGAGGCACCGCTGGGAACCGCCGCGCGAAAGACTCCTGTGACAAGGATTTTGATGATTACAGTGGAAAGACGGGCGCCGTCGGTGGCGCTAATGAACCTTTTAAACTAGTTTACCAGCAGATCACCTTTGTCGGTGCGTAGGTCCACCTCCACCGTGGGATTCCCTCGGGAGTCCAGGATCTCCCTGGCCACGATGCTGACAATCGACATCCTGTCAGAAGGGAGCAAACGTGCTTGCAGTCACGTGACCCAAACAGGTTAGCTGACTTCTTGTGTAGCTTCTGCTAGCCAGCGTAACGCCTCGATGTCGTGACATTATGAAATGATCCAAATCATCGGCTTCATTCTTATTGCACCGAGCGATCATGACCTGCGTGAACATTTTGCCATTGTTTTCCTGCCTTTGCTTCAGGTGTGATGCGTGCAGTCCACCTCAACTGGGAGTGAGAGCTTCAAGCAAGGACGCTCTGCCTCTTTTTGGGAGAACCGCGTAAATCTTTGCATTTCCTCAAAGTGGTGCGAGATGACAGGTGCCGTGCTGCTTATAAAAACCCGCTAGGAACGGGTCGAACGCAGGTTGGCGCCCTCAAACGTGGCAGACATTAACCTACTGGTGCTGGTGGCGGCAAAGCATTACTTTTGTCTATTGTGACAAGGTTGTACGGTTTAGTGACACCAAAACGCGACAGGATGGCGCCAAAGTGGATAAAAATCGTGGAAAGCTATGGCGGACCATGAAATCGGGGGGGGGGGGGGGGGGGGGGGGGGGAATCTGACACCTATCGAAGTGCGTCTTTAAAAAAGTGGAACTGTGACTTGTCAGCTTTAATCTACTCGAGCATTTTCGCCCGCCTCCCCGTTCATTGGCGCGTGTTACGCAAGCCTCCGTGGAGGGAGGGAGGACCCTGAAGGCATCACGCCACACCTTCCTCCTTCCGCACACTGCAGTGCTCTCCAAAGCACAGCAGACAGACAGACACGGTGCTGCAGTGCATCTCAGCTAAAGCGCCACGCGACGGGATTGTCGCCATATGAAGCATTTTTTTTTTTTGAGCCGATGCCAACTAAAATTACATATCGCTTTTTCTCTCCGTTTTTCATTACGCACAATTGCAAGTGAAGGGCGAGCGCGAGCCTGCCTCTCTTAATCCTTCCAGCCGGGCACGCGCACACGCAACAAGCAACAAGCTCGGCGGGTTAGGACAAAAATATTGTCGAGTAGCTGGAGCATGAAACGGAGCCGGAAAGAAAGGATGAAACGCGCTGAGACTGGAGGCAGGCATTACGCGCACGCGCTGAGAGGAAATGGAGCACGCGCACGTCATTGACTTCATTAGATTGATTTCAAGTGGACAATCAACTCTTAGTTGAAGACCAGCTGATCAATTGATTGAGTTGACCATTTGACATCTGGCACTAATGAGCAACAACACATTATAAACAGATCACACCCACATCACACGCAATACACATTTCGAACACATGCACGCTTTGACTCTAGACAAGATACGTGACGACACTCACGTACGCACTAATAATGCAGACCTGCATGAACACGCACGCACACAGCACTAAAGATGGCGACGCGGTTGTTACCTGCCGTGTGCGTCGTGCGCGTCTTGGCGAGAGGCTGAGATGCTTCTGGAGCAACACAAGCAACCAGAGAGGAAAACGGGACGGGAGGAGGGAGAGCAGGATGGGGGGTGGTGATGCTTTTGGAAGGAGGGCGCAATGATGGAGGGAAACGGCTGAGGTGCAGGGGCGGTAAAAATAGACCAGGGGAGGGTGGGGTGGGGGACAGCTCGGGGTTGTTCTCCGCAGTGGGGTCCGCTCCATTCGTCTGGACCGGATAAATGGCATGAACATTTGATTTCAGTTCTGCTGGATGGTTTGCAAGACTAAAGTGACTCTGGATTTTTTTGGGGCCCGGAGGGGGGGCGGGGGGGTCATAGAAAAGGAGATACCCAGACATTCAAAGTGTTCTCATGCATATCGATCGGTTGGATGAGGGCCAAAGTCGACCAAGGGATTCAAGCAAAAATCCACGTGTAGATTTTAATTTTAAATTAAATTTAAAATTAAATTTCAGAAGGATTCGAGTGTCAAACATGATCTGTCTGACATTTGTTTCCCTCTAGTGGTCATGGACGGCATCGCATGCCAACTGTACTCAACACGTTTGGGGTGAAATCGTGATGGCTGCAGTATACTTCAGTGAGCTGCAGGGGGCAGATGGCTACAGTGCATTTCAAAAGTCTCCACACCCCTGTTAGAATTCCGTCTTATGCAGGTAAATCATTTCAAAAGGTTTTTCACCATTAATGTGATCTATAACGTGTACAATTCAATTGTTGAAAAGACCTAAACAAGTGGCGTGTGGTTGCAGAAGTGTGCACACCCCTTTCGTAACTGACGATGAAAAAAAAGGCTTCTGCCAGGCAGGAACAGCCTAGGACAACAGCTGAAATTGATTTGGGGTTCATCCGAGCCATGCAAAATGTCGACATATGCTTAACACGCATTGGAATGGGATCGCTTCATTCTCATTGCAGCCCCGTCGCTAGTTAGGAGGGTGTGCACACTTTTGCAAGCACAAGATCTCACTTTTTATCACCCCACTCCCTGACAAAAAAAGAGTTGTACAGTTAAGCGTCTCTTTCATTGTTGAAATCATGTAGTTTCAAAACGTGTCGTTTCATCAAGGGTGTGCAGACTTTTTATAGCAGATGTAAAACGCATGCAAAGAACAAGAAAGTTTGGATGTCAGCTCATCTTGTTGGAGTTGTGTGTCGGCCATCTTATCCTGCCGCTGATTCAGCCTGCGACACTTTTGCACTTTGGCGCCTCCTCGCTTGCCGCTCGACATGATGGGATGTCCGCCTGACCTCATTAGAAGCGCGTTGCCACGGGTGACGAGCTTAAAGGAGGCGGCTGGAGGGGGGGGGGGGGCAGTTGACTGTTGCATCATTGGACAGAAACCTGACCTTGCTGATTTTTTTTTTCCCAAACTTGTGTGTTGAGGACGTGCAAGCACAAACATACACGCACACATGCACGCACACACACACAGGTGCTGACAAGTGTGTAAGTTGCGAGTAGGACACATGTTGCTCAAAATGGCACCTACGCTGTGTCACTGAAACCACACACACAATGATCCGCGTGCACGTGTTTGTTTACGTCTTGGGGTGTATGTGTTTTATGTTGTGTCACTTCCACGTGACTATTGTGTTCCTTTGGAGGTGTCTGCGTGCCTTGTGAGTGTTTGTGCAGTTAGTCCTGTTTTCACGTTGTGTTCCTTTGCGTGCGTGCTTTCTGCCAACTTGTTACATTTTGTCCAGTCAATGTGTGGATGTGGTTGTGTCGTTGTGCGTCTCAGGTCGTGTAATTGTGGTTGCATTGTGTGTGTTGGCCTGTCATTTTTTTAGTTAGCCACCTTTTGTGCGACATTGTACAAGAAGCACACACTATCTTGTGTGCATGTGTGTGTGTGTGTGTGTGTGTGTGTAATGTTGTGTGTGTGTGCATCCATGGTTTGAAGGCACGATTTGGTTGCATCAGGTGTCTGTGCTGCTGAGAGTGTGTGACGGCGGCTGCAATTTGCGTTCACGTCATCTGCCACATAAGTGGTTACCATGCATACAGTGTGGCTGTGACTATTATGGGCTGTTCTTTGTTTTGTCACCACGTGCCTTGCCACAAAACGGGAGGGGGAGGGGGACTGGGTGTGTGCGTGCGTGCGTTGAAAGGTGGAGGGACGCGTGGTGGTGGTGGGGGGTTCTCATGCATATGCGCCAGTTCTGGAAGGGGGCGGGGTCGGCAAGGGGTCACAAGGGTCGGAGCGTTCAAGCGTTGCGTGTTGCGTCTGCCTGAGGAAGTGAGCCGGAGGTATGAAATGGCGCTGCGTTATCACGTGCTCTTGAAGACGCAGAAGACGAAACTTTGGGCAGCATTTGTGCGGGCTTTTGCCATCGCTTCCGTGCCAACTCGGACTCCTCCCGAGTTTTGCTTGACGCCCGTGTCATATCACCCTGCTTGACCGCGTTGACATTTTGAATCTTTGCGCCAAGAGCCGAACTTTCGTTTTCTTGCTCAAACTATTTTGGACCCTTTGACTTTTTCACGTTGACAAAATGGATTCGCCGTCGACAATATTCACATGCGGTCGCCAGGTGGACGCGTGACCCCTTCCGACATCTCTGTCCGGGGCCTCGACCACGACGAAGGTCTCGCGGCTCTCGTCAGCCTTTCGAGCAGCTCCGCGGACGAGCTGCGCTTGAGGAACCTTTAAGACAGGAAATGATGATGGCGGGGGAGAGTGTGTGGGTGGGGTGGGGGGGGAGTCATTATTATTATGGAGTGGCAGGCCAAGCAGTGAAGGGGGAGCATATTATGGGATGTCTGCATTCTAAGATGGGGGGAGGGGCAGATGCCATTTTTTGTGCCCATGACAGCACAATGAGAGAAACAGGAACAATCGAACGTGCCGCCAGGCGATTACGAGGAGCAAAAACACAAAGCGGAAATGGAAATCTTTTTGGGAAAATGACGCGTCGCTGAGGCTACCTGGGCCGTCTCGCAACGTGTTGCGTCGCTACGATTTCAGCCAACAAATCGATTGTTGCCGTTTCCCTTTCGTTATTGTTACTGAGAGAATTCTGCGCTTTGGTGCAATGCTTCTTAGGCGGGCGACAGCGGAAATTGGAGCAAATTTGCAAATTTATATTGAAAAGAATTCACATCCACACTAAAAAATGTCAGTGAATTTATTTTTGTGTATCTTTCACACGTGCTTTGAATTGCTTGCCAGGATGACCCCCCCCATCTGCAACAACTCTGTTTAGTCATCACGGGAGTATTATGGGATGATTTACATTGTAATCTGACCCTGTCTGTCTATGTACACCCCGCCCCCCCATCGCCATGATGACCAGCTGCACAGGAGCACTATTACAGTCTGCATTCCCCCCCCTCCTCCTCCTCCAAAATTATTTTCCGACACCTCGGAAATGTTGTCCTTATGCAACACACGCTTGTGCACAAGGTGCTGCTGTTGGGGGGTGGGTGCTACGGGTGGGGGGGTTCTTCTTGAGACATGCAGAGGGTTTCTATGACAACTACCCCTACTATCCTTCTGATTATGTGATGCCCCCCCCCCCTCCCCAAAAGCACACATGAACACTGTGTCCACGAGAAGGAGGGGGGAGGGGCAGACGCGCCAACCCATTGAAGAAAAACGACAAGTTGGGCCTGGCGGGACAAAGGAAGGCCGACTGAGATTCTCATCGAGACCTTCTGATCACGCCATGGTGGACAACCAAACTCGAAGGACGCAGCGATTGGTCACCAAAGACCAGCCGACCCCATCAAGATGATTGGCATGATGCTCTGCGTGCATATGTTGTCATTGCAGCGGCTGCTGAAGCCCCATGCTAACTTCCATTAGCCCGTCTGTCTTGCTTTCGGTATATGTTAGCATAAAGCTAGCAGATTGATTGCATTCTTTTTGTCCAAGTTTTTGCATTTCTTGTGTTCGCTGAATGGGTCGGGCAGACCCATCTAATATGCTGAAAATTGATCGGCGTGATGACCGAGGAACTAATAGTTAGACATGGCCTTTTGATTCTAAAATGTCCGTGGGCAGGCCAAGTGTCAAGTTTTACTCAAGCAACATTTTCTGCTTGCCCTGCAAAAACGTCTTTTGCAAAGCCGATGATGGAGGTTTGGTCGCTGCTCTTTGCCCGCGCACGTGTTGCCACTTTTCTGCACGACTATTTTCCATCTGCTTGATTTATCCTTCTCAGCCATGATTCCACTGGATTAAATACGACTTTTTTTTTTGGGGGGGGGGGGAACTTGAGAGGAATATCTGGCCGCGCAAGCCCAAGTGCAAATTTTTAGCAACAGTTTTCAATAAAAGATTACAGTAGGAAGTCGTGCGGCATCTATTGTTTGCAAACATTGTAAAGTTTAAACACACCCAAAATTAAAAAAAAGGGTGTGGGGGGGGGGGGGTCATCTGGGTCACCCTTCAAATCCGGGTGAGGAGGTCAACCTGTCTTTTCCCGTGTGTGTTAAGTCAATTTACAGTGCAGTACACGAGCGGGCGCGCACGCGCACTCAAGTGAGCGTGCGCGCGCAAGTCAGCAGTCATGTGGCGCGCACAGTTGCCATGTGACGGCTTGTCCTCCCCCCCCTCCTATCTCGCATTTTTGGGAGGGGGGGGAGTTATGCTTATTGTGGGATGTTAGTGACTCCGCGCATGACTATTATGGGATGTCAGCAGGGGTGGGAGGGGGGGCGTCACCATGGTTACCATGGGAGGAGGAGGAGGGGTGGCATGGAGGAATGGGGAAGATACTCAAAGGGAGGGGGGGGGTGAGTTGAATATTATGGTCTGTATGTTGCAAGGTAACTATGCAGAGTGGGGGAGGGGTGGGTGATATTATGGGATGCCTGCCCCCTGATCTCTTTGTGTGTGCGCGCGCGCGGCGGGGCGTGTGTAGTGTGCGAGATCGAAAAAAGACGACGAACGACGTCGTGCGCACACGCAGCAGTAAAAGCGGCCGCACAAAAAAATCAGGAAATCTGCACAAAAAGCTCCAGCGCCGTTACATAAACAAAGCAGCGCCCGCCAACTCTTGATTGAGACAAGAACTAAGGCTGCACTTTTTTCTTTTCTTTTTTTTTTTGAAGGGGAGGGAAACAAGAGTGTGGAGTCAAGTTGTGAGTATGTTACTTTCCCTTGAATGGACTAGAGTGGAGATGAGATGATGGCGGCTTGTCAACGCTTCTTAACTGTGCTCGTTTGTTGAGTTTGGCCGCAAATGGGACTTGGACAAGCTGGGGCTAGCTCGCATGCTAATGCTGCTGCTGGTGGTGGCGGCGGGGAAGGGGGGGCTAACCAGAGCCGGCTGCTAATCTTTTCGACATGTTCGGCTCAAGTTAAATGTATTGTCCGGCGTGCTGAATGTTGTGTGCGCCTCCGGCCGGTCGACCGGCTTTTGGCAGTTTCTAAAACATCCCCTTCCGTTTTCTTGTTTTGTTCTTGTGTCCCCTTTGGCGGAAACCCGACCGGCTCCTCTCTTCGGCGTCTTTTGAAAAGACACGACGAACGCTGGCATCCAACTCTGGATTATTATTGTTCAAAGCAACTTTGGATGTAGTTAGTCCAAGCTAGCTAAATAGCTCAAAAGTTTGCGCCGTCCGCAATGTCTGGGAGCGAGGACGACAGGGACGATTACGGAGCCCCGCCGCAGGACCGCTTGATGCAAGGTAAGAAGCTGCCGCCGCCGTCGACGAGCTGCGGTTGTTAGCCACGCCGCGCTAATGTTCGCGTTTTGTCACGTTCATGTCAATCATGTCCACTTAGCACTTAGCGGCTAACTACCGGGTTGCTAACGTTAGCTCGACGGCGAACGCCTACGCTTGCTCCTCGATAAAACGTCCCGACGAATCCGAGCATAAATGTCACTTTCACAATCAGACGAACGCGGATGGTCCGCCGTTGAGCCACGGCGACATGTTCCAGCCGGGCCCTTACTCGAGTCGGCTACCGGTATTTTTTCTTTTTTTCTCTTTTCTATTTTTTACGTGTCGATGACAAGATGGAGGCAGCCAGTTAGCTTGGAAGCTGCCGGATGACGTTCGGCGGCAGCTTCCCTCCTCGTGGCTGGCGCCAACTGAAAATGGAGGAATGTCTCAAAGTGGCGTTTTTTACTCTACGGCGTTTTTGACACTATTCTTAGGCGACATTTGAGAAATACTAACATGAGCGCGTGTTTACGTGCGATTGTTATCTGCACCGGAGAGGAAAGAGTGCACGCTAGTTAGCTTCCCGTGCTAAAGTTCAGACGTTTAATTTCATCTGTGTTTGCTTTCAACTAAATGCACACACATGAATACTTTCGCTTTTAATCACTTGAATGACTTGTGATCTATGGCTCTTCGCCTTCAAGTCTTTATGCAACAATTAAATCACTGAATCAATTCGAGTCAGCCAGTATTTAATAATGTGTCTTGGTACACACGATGAAGTATTCCTGGCGAGTTTATGATTTCAGTCTCGAACCAATCTATTCTGTTCAAAGTTGTTCCGCGTTTGAACCTCTTCATTGAACCGCAAACTTTTCCAAGGCTGTAAACGTCAAAACTACCTCTGTAGGTTTGCTTCTCTTGATTGTGATGAAGAAAGGAACTAAAGTGCAACGTGCTGTACAGTGTTTTTTTAATATAAACCCGCAGCTGCTCGGCTTCGCTGTGTTGTTGTTTCCCCAATGTCTTTTTGTCCTAACTGGCGTCGTCTCCGCTCGCTCAATGTGCAGATGACGAAGACGAGGAGATTTCCGAGAATGAGACTCAGAAGGTGAAGAAGAAGAAGAAGGCCAAAAAGAGCCGGGAGAGTAAAGGCAGCAAGCGGCGCTCGCGCAGGGAGGTATGTGCTTCAGTGTCGGCAAATCATACTTGAGAGTGGAGATGCTCTGTGCGAGCTTCCACCTAAACTTGTTTCAACTTTGCCTTCCAGGAACTTGCCATCAGCTCCCCTGAGCACATGGACGCGGGCGGGGGAGAGGATGAGGCGGATGACGACGATGGGACCGCTGGCGCCGGCCATGCTCAGCGCTCGGACAGCGAGGGCAGCGACTACACGCCGGGACGAAAGAAGAAGAAGCGGGCCAGCGGTGGCAAGGAGAAGAAGCGCAGCGGAGCCAGCTCCGAACGCGGCTCGTCCAAAAAGAAAGAACCCGAACCGGAGGAGGAGGACGAGGATGACGACGACGACTTCTCGGTAAGGAGCGTCGTATGCTTGTGTCGCCGTTTTCAAATTCATGTGCCAACAAAATGCTGATGCTCAGTCATGGTCGCCCGTGGCTTCGCATTTTTCTTGCCATCATACCTTGGCTTCTACGTGTGTACTTGGGCAAAATAACTTTGGCCTTTTTTCCCCCTCTTTGTCTCACCTGTCACGGGAGCGATATGAGCGACGCTTAAACAAAGAGCGAGGGCGGCCAATAGGGGGCCGCCTACTTAATGACACGGCGGCTGGGGGAGGGGGGCTCGCGTGTGTGTCTGAGGCGTGTAATGCATATATGCAGTTTCCATGGCAACCTGTTTCTTGACCCTTTTTTCCCTGCACGTTTGGGTTAGCTAAACATTTTGATTCATTTGTACACACGCCCACCCTTATTCAGGCTCCTCTTGAAGACTGGCCTTGAGCTTATCGTCAATCCATTTCTGACTTGACTGGACCAAGTACAAAAACATTTTTTTCTGGTCACGCATGATAAATGTTGACTTATGCAACACAATTGAACACAATGTTTCAGGACATTTTTGTTGATTTTTTTTCAAACTGGTAAACATTTTTTCTTGACATGGAGGCTAAGGAAATATATTCAGTCTAGAAGTGCTAACACGGTGATTAGTAACGCCAGGTCGACTTAAGCAAAGCTGGGGGGGTGCAAATTCTTCTAAATCAAGGCTCAGCTCAATTGCGTCGGTGATGTTTGTGACCTTTGCGCTTCCCCACCAGGAGCCCAAGTCGTCCTCCCAGCTGTTGGAGAACTGGGGCATGGAGGACATCGACCACATATTCACCCAGGAGGACTATCGCTCGTTGACAAACTACAAGGCCTTCAGTCAATTTGTCAGGTAAACACTAGCTGGAATCTGCATTCGCAACATGTTCAACCCCAAACGGGTAAGCACGCAGCTTGTGTGGCTTCCGCCCAGGCCGCTCATCGCCGCCAAGAACCCCAAAATCGCCGTGTCCAAGATGATGATGGTCCTGGGCGCCAAATGGCGGGAGTTCAGCACCAACAACCCCTTGAGGGGAGCAGCGGCCGCCAACGCTGCTCTGGCCACGGCCAACGTGCCCGCCGCCGTCGACAACATGGTGGCCGAGGCAGTCCCGATGCCACCTGCCGCCCCGGCGCCTGTCGAGGCGCAGCAGCCCGCTGCGCCTCCCCTTCGCAAGGCCAAGACCAAGGAGGGCAAAGGTGCGGCTTCGCGCCCGCGGGGGTTCGCGACTCGGTTCGCTCGACTGACTGCGTCTTTCTTTGGGCTCGTGCAGGTCCCAATGCCCGCAAAAAGTCCAAATCAGCGCAGAAACCTCAAGAGAAGAAGAACAACGCAAAGACCAAAAAAGTGGCTCCTCTGAAAATCAAGCTGGGGGGATTCAGCAGCAAGAGGAAGCGATCTTCGGTACCAGACGGCACCCTTTTTTCCATTTTTTGGACCCACCCATAACTCTGCCGCCATTTAAACTCAACCCTGGCAAAGTCAGCTTGCTGGCAGAACAAATTTATAGTATTAGAGAAAATACTTCAAGACTTATTTTGACAACAGCAGCTGCTTGGGAGAAGATATTTGACACTTGCGGTATTTTGATGTTCAAGTTTAATAATGGAAAAGTAAATTTTTTTTGACTAAACACATCTTTGTCCCCCCCCAAGACCTGGGACCATAGTTTTGAAAAATGCGCTTCAAAAAAAGGGAGCCCCATTAACCGTCCTGCGCGTTGGGCTTTCAGAGCGAGGAGGACGAGCCGGATGCCGACAGCGACTTTGAGGACGGCAGCATGAACAGCGTCTCCGTCTCGGAAGGCTCCAACAGCCGCAGCGGTCGCAGCAAAAAGAAGCCCTCGTCCAAGGGCAAGCCCAAGAGGAAGAAAGGTAACGTGTCTCAACGCGCCGTGCCGGAAAATTGCTGGGCAAGGGGCGGGGTTTGGGCTATAACGGTCGGCGCGCTTTGACAAGCTCGGCTTTTGTTTCTGCCTTGTTTGGCTTGCTCTACCAAAGCCGAGGACGCGGACGGCTATGAGACGGACCACCAGGACTACTGCGAGGTGTGTCAGCAGGGCGGCGAGATCATCCTGTGCGACACGTGTCCCAGAGCCTATCACATGGTGTGCCTGGACCCCGACATGGAGAAAGCCCCCGAGGGCACCTGGAGCTGTCCGCACTGCGTAAGCAAAGGCCAAAACTCCAGCGCTCCTTTTCCTTTCCTGCTGTGACGCAACGTTTTGCTGCGCAGGAGAAGGAGGGCATCCAGTGGGAGGCGAGGGAGGAGCCGTCGGAAGGCGAGGAGGACAATGGCGACGGCGGGGAGATGGAGGAGGATGACCACCACATGGAGTTCTGCAGGGTGTGCAAGGACGGCGGCGAGCTGCTCTGCTGCGACTCGTGTCCGTCGTCCTACCACATACACTGCCTCAATCCGCCCCTGCCCGAGATCCCCAACGGCGAGTGGATCTGCCCTCGTTGCCTGGTGAGCCTGCTTCCCCTCGGCGTTTCGGTGATCAGTCCCTAACACGCCTTTTCCCTCCCGCCGCAGTGCCCTCCCATGAAGGGGAAAGTCCAGAAGATCTTGACATGGCAGTGGGGAGAACCTCCTCCCCCAACACCCGTACCCCGCCCGCCGGACCTCCCGCCAGACGCGCCCGATCCCGCCCCGTTGACAGGGCGCCCCGAGCGAGAGTTCTTTGCCAAGTGGTACAACATGTCCTACTGGCACTGCTCTTGGGTCACCGAGCTGCAGGTGAGCGAGCGCCAATTAAAGAGGAATGGCCTGCGGATGATGTGATTTAAAAAAAATAAATAAGTAAAAGGAATGCTTTATTTTGGTAAAAATTTAACACTTTGTCCGGTCTCCGCCAGCTGGAGCTGCACTGTCAGGTGATGTTCAGGAATTACCAGAGGAAGAATGACATGGATGAGCCGCCGCCCATCGACTTTGGTGACGGCGAGGAAGACAAAAGCGACAAGAGAAAGAACAAAGACCCCATGTACGCGCAGCTGGATGAGAGGTTCCTCCGATTTGGAATCAAGATGGAGTGGCTGATGATCCACCGCATCCTAAACCACAGGTGGGTGCCGTCAAAGAACATTCTTCACCTCATCCATCTGTCTATGTTCTGAAGCGCTTCTCATGCGGGTTGCGGTGCGCCAGAACTTATCCCAGTTGAGCGGCGTGGCGGGGTACGCCCTGATTTGGTTCACAATCTTGTAGCGTGTGAACGATGTAAACAAAAACGAAAGAGTAAAACACCCCCCCCCCCCCCCCCCCCCCCCCCCCATGACTTCATTTCAATGGTAGTTTGATTCTGTGTTCGTGTTGTCCAGTGTGGACCGCAAGAACAACGTGCACTACCTGATCAAGTGGCGCGAACTGGCGTACGACCAGGCCACCTGGGAGGCGGACGACATGGACATTCCTGAGTTCGATACCTTCAAGCTGCAGTACTGGAACCACAGGTGCGCACCGGCTACCAGGAGCCTTCAGCCCGCAAACAATCCTCCTGCTTAGCGTCCGCTTCCTTCTCCTTGGCAGAGAGCTGATGATGGGCGATGACGGCAAACCCGGAAAGAAAATCAAGGTGAAAGGACGCATGAAGCGTCTGGACAGACCGCCAGAGAACCCCGTTGTTGATGTAAGTGCACGCTTTTTCCAGATTATTATTGTACGTCATTGCTGCCGGTGGCTCACTTTTGTTTTCTGACGGCGCGCGGCGGGCAGCCTACCATCAAGTTTGATCGTCAGCCCGAGTACCTGGACAGCACGGGCGGCACGCTGCACCCCTACCAGCTGGAGGGCCTCAACTGGCTGCGCTTCTCCTGGGCGCAGGGCACTGACACCATCTTGGCTGACGAGATGGGCCTGGGCAAGACCGTCCAGACGGCCGTCTTCCTCTACTCTCTCTATAAAGAGGTGGGCGGAGCCAGTGGCAAAAGTTGCCATCATTTGCGCTGACCTCCCGTTTCTGTTCAGCCATTTTGTCATGCAAATTTGGCAACATCAGACAGTTGTCACTTAGACTGATGGCGTGTGAGACTGCTGCCACCTGCAGGTGGGAGGGTGAAATGCACCCCCACACACACAAAGTATCACCTTTTGTGTACAGTATTTTTCTTCTCTGCATTTTTACTTTATTCCTTCAAATTTAAGTTACATGTGTAAATGTGTGGCGGCGGTCTTGTGGCCAAAATCAACAGACCCCAACCAGCACTTCTGTTTCCTCATCTCAATTGATGACTGACCCGCAGCCTCCTCTGCGCTCCCTCAGGGTCACTCCAAGGGTCCCTTCCTGGTCAGCGCGCCGCTCTCTACCATCATCAACTGGGAGAGGGAGTTTGAGATGTGGGCGCCCGACATGTACGTGGTGACGTACGTGGGCGATAAAGACAGCAGGGCTGTCATCCGCGAGAACGAGTTCTCCTTTGAGGACAATGCCATCCGGGGAGGGAAGAAAGCCTCCAGGATGAAGGTGGGTGCAAACGGCCCCCATTAGAAATTTTGCGGCAGTTATGAAGGACGACACACGTGCCGCACTCCCACGACGGCCTGACGTTTTTCCTTCGCCAACACAGAAAGACTCGTCCATCAAGTTTCACGTCCTGCTGACGTCGTATGAGCTGATCACCATCGACATGGCCATCCTCGGCTCCATCGACTGGGCCTGTTTGGTAGTGGACGAGGCCCACAGGCTAAAAAACAACCAGTCCAAGGTGCGGCCGCCTCCGTGCACCGCTACCGCGCCCTCCTCCGCTAGCAGCGGCCGCTGAAGCTGCTTTGCTTTCTTCCCGCAGTTTTTCCGCGTATTGAACAACTACCCATTGCAACACAAGCTGCTGCTCACCGGGACGCCACTGCAAAACAACCTGGAGGAGCTTTTTCACCTGCTCAACTTCCTCACGCCCGAGAGGTTCAGGTAAGCGCGGCCGCGTCCCGCTTCTCCCGTGCCACGATTAACGCCTAGGGTTTTGTCTGGGCAGCAACCTGGAGGGCTTCCTGGAGGAGTTTGCCGACATCGCCAAAGAGGACCAGATCAAGAAGCTGCATGACATGCTGGGACCGCACATGCTGAGGAGGCTCAAGGCCGACGTCTTCAAGCACATGCCCTCCAAGACTGAGCTCATCCTGCGCGTGGAGCTCAGCCCGCAGCAGAAGTCAGTCATGCATGCACGTCACTTCTTCTAAATGACTTTCTTAACTAATGAGTAGGATGCATAAATGAACATTTTCGGGGTAAAATTTCAATGAAAATGTTATCCACCAAATAAGAATGCAGTAAATGGGGAATTTTCCATTCCATCCTGGCTGACCCTTCACCGTGTGACGTGTCCACAGGAAATACTACAAATTCATCCTGACGAGGAACTTTGAAGCGCTCAACACCAAAGGTGGCGGCAACCAGGTCTCGCTCCTCAACGTGGTCATGGACCTGAAGAAGTGCTGCAACCACCCCTTCCTCTTCCCCGGAGCCGCAATGGTACGATGTCAAGCGGGCGAGGCGGCCAGAGCCACTTCTGACCGACTGCCAACGCCATCTGTTGACAGGAAGCGCCCAAGTTGCCCAATGGGATGTACGACGGCAGCTCGCTCATCAAGGCGGCCGGCAAGCTGATGCTGCTGCAGAAGATGATGAGGAAGCTAAAGGACGGAGGACACCGAGTGCTCATCTTCTCCCAGGTGAGACGACGCCACCTAAAAGCTTCCGCGGCCGGTTGAGATTGGACCGTCTTTGGCTAGCTGCTGACAATATTCACAGCGTTACAAACAAAATAACCTCATGATCTGTTGTGAAAGATCGTCCGGCATTTTAGTCGGCAGCAACGTTGCTTGCGATTTGGATTTTGGACCTGGATTCAGGAGCGTTTTTTTCCTACCCCCCTGCAGATGACCAAGATGTTGGACCTCCTGGAGGACTTCCTGGAGAACGAGGGCTACAAGTACGAGCGTATCGACGGCAGCATCACAGGAGGGATGAGACAGGAAGCCATCGACCGCTTCAACGGTAGGAGATACTTTCTTTCAAGAGCGTGCCAAGCCGAGCCTGGCGACTGATGATGTCATGCGGTCGATTCGCTCAGCTCCCGGCGCTCAGCAGTTTGCCTTCCTGCTGTCAACGAGGGCCGGAGGGCTTGGCATCAATCTGGCCACCGCCGACACGGTCATCATCTACGACTCAGACTGGAATCCTCACAATGACATTCAGGTACGCTTCAATCTGCAACAATTTCATCTTTCAGCTAACTTTGTCTTCATCGCTGTGCTTCGTTCCCAGTTGTAGCTCAAATTGTCTTCCATCTTGTGATTCCTAAGATTGAGCTCTCGTTTGTAGCTCATTTTCTGTTTTTGGCTTCCTGTGTTTGCAGGCTTTCAGCAGAGCTCATCGAATCGGTCAGAACAAAAAAGTGATGATCTACCGTTTTGTCACCAAGGCCTCGGTGGAGGAGAGGATCACGCAGGTAAGGAGGAACACGCACCCGAGCCCTCCTGTCTGGCTCGTCAGCTCATGACTCCGCCCCCTCTTTTGCCCATCAGGTGGCCAAGAAGAAGATGATGCTCACCCATTTGGTCGTCCGACCCGGCCTGGGCTCCAAGACGGGTTCCATGTCCAAGCAGGAATTGGACGATATTCTCAAGTTCGGAACAGAGGAACTCTTCAAAGACGAGGGCGAGGGTGAGATTCCGCAGAAAAGGGGGGGAAAAAAAAAAAAACGAGTTCAATCTTGTGTGTGTTGTGTCTCAGGTGAGAACAAGGAGGAAGACAGCAGCGTCATCCACTACGACGACAAGGCCATTGACCGGCTGCTGGACAGAAACCAGGACGCCACTGATGACACGGAGCTGCAGAGCATGAACGAGTACCTGAGCTCCTTCAAGGTGGCGCAGTATGTGGTCAAAGACGAGGACGAGGAGGTGAGTGAACAATTCCTAATTCCTAACAATTCCTGGGGTACAGAAAGTTTTCTTTCCTCGCTTTTTTTTTTTTTTTTTTTTGATGGCTCTTTTAATATTTTGCGTCAGGAGGAGGAGGTGCAGCGCGAGATTATCAAGCAAGAGGAGAGCGTGGACCCCGACTACTGGGAGAAGTTGCTGCGGCACCATTATGAGCAGCAGCAGGAGGATTTGGCTCGCAATCTGGGCAAAGGCAAGCGCATCCGCAAGCAGGTCAACTACAACGACGGCTCGCAGGAGGACAGAGGTGAGACGCCGCCGCCTCCTTCTTGCTATGTCCCATTAAACCCATCAAGCCCTCTTCAACCGCCGTCATTTTGTCTCACCCCCAGCCGATTGGCAGGACGATCAGTCTGACGGCCAATCGGATTACTCTGTGGCGTCCGAAGAGGGAGATGAGGACTTTGACGAGCGATCGGAAGGTACGAGCGCTGCGGGCTCAGTCACTATCCTAATTTGCCTTTGTAGACAGTCTCTGTGTTTCAACTTGTCTGTCGGCCCGTCTCTCGCAGCTAATTCACGCAGACCAAGCAGGAAAGGCCTGAGGAATGACAAGGACAAGCCACTGCCCCCCCTGCTGGCCAGGGTGGGAGGCAACATCGAGGTCAGCACCATACGATACATTTCACTCTGTGGTCTTGTTCTTTGACGACTATGCGTTGTTCTCTGAGGGAGCCAACAATGTCGAGTTGTCTTGTGTCGCAGGTGCTGGGCTTCAACTCGCGGCAGAGGAAGGCATTCTTGAATGCTGTGATGCGTTACGGCATGCCACCCCAGGACGCTTTCACCACGCAGTGGTTGGTCCGAGACCTGCGAGGGAAATCTGAGAAAGAATTTAAGTAGGTCTTAAATTGAAATATAGAATTGAGGGGGGGGGGGTTTTCTGTCTCATAATTATCCCCTGTGTGTCTCTTTTAGGGCCTACGTGTCTCTTTTCATGCGGCACCTCTGCGAGCCTGGGGCCGACGGTGCCGAAACGTTTGCGGACGGCGTTCCCAGGGAAGGCTTGTCCCGGCAACATGTCCTCACCCGCATCGGCGTCATGTCGCTCATTCGCAAGAAGGTAAACGCCGTGCCGTCCCAGCCATCCCGTTTGTGCCCATCGTCTGACCCGTGTGCTTGTCCGGCGTTCAGGTGCAAGAATTCGAACACGTCAACGGCCAGTGGTCGCTACCGTGGATGGCCGAGTTGGAGGAGAACAAGCGGGCTGCTCAGCCCGACTCGCCGGGGAAAACGCCGTCCACGGGAACGCCCGCTGACACGCAGCCCAACACGCCGGCTCCGGGTAAGGCGATCCTGAGCGACACTTTGGCGGCCTTTCAGCCAACGCCGTGTTTTCCTCTTCAGTTGATGAGTCAAAAAGCGATGAGGTCATCCGGGACGGAGACAAAGATGTGAAGAAAGACAGTGAGGCGGACAAGAACGGCAAAGACACCCCAAAGAGCACCAGCGAGGTGACCGTCTGGGAGTGTCTGATGGCTCAGAAAGTCTTAAATGGATCGACACGAGTGGCTTCTTCCTTTTTTCCCTCCATAGGTCATCTCCATCCCCGACGACGACGACGACAAGAGTCCGGCAGAAGAGAAGAAGGACGATGAGCCCATGGAAACGGACAAAGCAACCAATGGGGAAGCCGACGGCGCCAAGGATGACGGCGACAAGAAGAGCCCCCAAGGCGAAGACGACTCTGCGTCGCCTTCCGAGGTCAAAAGCGAGGGAGCGGAGTCCAAAAGTCAAGAGTCGGATGGCAAAGGTTTGCATTTTCAGAAATGCACCGGCTGACATGAACAGCACGTGACCTTTGAGACGGACTTTTCAGTTTTGTTGTTTTTTTTCTCCCTAGAAGACAAGTTGGAGAAGATGGACATGACGCCGCCACCCCCAGACGACAAGAAAGGTAGTGCCTCCGTATTGGTCGTCAGTCTGATGACGTCATATTCCTTGTAAACGTGCCGCCGTCTCTCCCAGCGGCCGCCAAGGATGAGAAGGAGGCTCCCAAAGCAGAGGAGGCCCCCAAACTACAGAATGGCGACGCTGCCACCTTGGAGGAGAAGAAGAAGGCCAAGAGTCGCTTCATGTTCAATATTGCCGACGGAGGATTCACGGGTACAAACGTTCGTCCGACGACGACCTCATTTATTTCGTTGACCTTTGCTTTTGTCTCTTCAGAACTTCACTCGTTGTGGCAGAACGAGGAGCGCGCTGCCACCGTGACCAGAAAGACCAACGAGATTTGGCACCGTCGCCACGACTACTGGCTGCTGGCCGGAATCATCCAGTATCCTTTTCCCGTGTGACCTTAAAGCTCGCGGCTTTCGGGATTCACCATCATCTTTGTCGCCTGCCGTCTGTTGCCCTTGACGACGGCGTCCCTCAGACATGGCTACGCTCGCTGGCAGGACATCCAGAACGACGTCAAGTTCGCCATCCTCAACGAGCCTTTCAAAGGGGAGATGAACCGAGGCAATTTCCTGGAAATCAAGAACAAGTTCCTGGCCAGGAGGTTTAAGGTAACTACTCCCACCACCGTCTGCTTTCACAACCTTTCTTCCACAAAAATCTCAAAATGCTGTGTTTTTTTTTTTTGTTTTTTTTTTTTTTTTTAATTACTATTCCATTGAATGGGCTTTTTCTTAAATGATTGGCATCTTCTCTTTGTGTATGGCCGGCGCAGCTCCTGGAGCAGGCGCTGGTGATCGAGGAGCAGTTGCGACGCGCCGCCTACCTCAACATGTCGGAGGACCCTTCGCACCCGTCCATGGCGCTCAACACGCGCTTCAGCGAGGTGGAGTGTCTGGCCGAGTCGCACCAGCACCTCAGCAAAGAGTCCATGTCGGGGAACAAGCCGGCCAATGCCGTCTTGCACAAAGGTGTGTGGGGTGGGGAGGTTGGGTCGCTTCGCCGGGTTTTTCACAGGGGACTTTTTCATTCGTGATGTGTTGTTTTGGTGGCCAGTGCTGAAGCAGCTGGAGGAGCTGCTCAGCGACATGAAGGCGGATGTGACGCGCCTACCGGCGACCATCGCCCGAATCCCACCGGTGGCCGTGCGCCTGCAGATGTCCGAGAGGAACATCCTCAGCCGCCTGGCCAGCCGGGGGCCCGATGCGCACACGCAGGCGCAGCAGGTACGTGCCGCACACCAAATTCCAGCTCGTAGGATTAAAGCATGTTTTGGCCAATTCGTGCTTTGTCTTCTCTTAGATGTCTCAGCAGTAGACGGACGGACGACGCTCAGCTCTTTACCTCTAAAACCCCCCCAACCACATTCCTGATTGCGACGAGTGGCGCGCCCAGGCTTGAAGCCACGCCCCCCCCAACAGACAGACTTTGAGTTGCCCGAAGGACGGACAAATTGACGGACAGACGGACGTCCTTCCCGACTCTGCGTTTGAGGCTGTGGACACAAAAAGCAATTTTATTTTTTCTCCTTTTTTCAACTTCTGTATTAATATTATTGATATAATGTTATTATGATGGGTTTTTTGGGACCTAAATAAAAAAGTAAAATAAAAAGCCACTTTTGGCTCTAATTGAGGATGTTAGCACAAATGCACGTTTGGTATAAATAATTCACAAGTCTAAGGATGTTATCAAATTACTAAGTGAGTACAATCGATCTTTGAGGCAAATGTTCATTTTGTTAATCCAAACAAAAGTAACGCTGGCAGTATTGATTCTGTCCACAAGAGGGCGACGTTCTCAGTTGCAACATTTCTGTCGGGGTAGTCATGTTTTATATTATCAGGGCCGGTTTTTGCAATAAGGGCGCACGAGCGCTCTCCAAAAAAAAAATCTCCAGTTTTCTCGCTCAGT
Source organism: Syngnathus scovelli (assembly GCF_024217435.2). NCBI lineage: Eukaryota > Metazoa > Chordata > Actinopteri > Syngnathiformes > Syngnathidae > Syngnathus > Syngnathus scovelli. The sequence goes on from NC_090865.1 coordinate 6,773,925, forward strand.
CAGTTCCGTCTCAAATGTGTTCGGTGGGCAATGGGGCGCCCTTATTGTTACGATGTCAATTTGCTGCTGAGACTCGGGTCGGGGTTCTTTCGTTCGTTCGGTTTTCGTGCGTGCGTGCGTGTGTGTCAGAAGAGCAGCCCTCCTCGCCCCGTCCCTCTCTCCCCGCCTCGCTCTCGCCTAGTCCGAGCAGGCAAGAGGGCGACGGCTGGCGGCGGACAGCAGAGGCCGGAGATGAAAAGCAAAGGGAGGGGGGCAAGGGATTCCAAGGCCACACCACTGCTTCCAAATAAATTGTAGTTTGCATTGCATTCATTAAAATAATGATCCTCATGTAATCAATAGGGTTATATGAAAAATGTACACATTTAAAAAAAAAAAATGTTAGGGTGGGGGGGCGCGAAGGATGGTTCGACCAGGGCCCGAAAGTAGCCAGGACATACATACATATAACAAATATAAATTATATTTATTGTATTTGTAATTATTTGCATTGGATAAATTTTAGGTGAGTTGCAGGTTAGTTTAATTTTGGATTGTGGAAGTAGAAAGAATATCAAAATTATTTCATGCTTCTGAATCTTGTTCATTCAGGTCATTTTGTTCTCAGGGCAGCTAATGGATGGCAAATTGAACTTCAAAGCCCCCCCACTAAAAATTTAAATGTCACCTCAAATACGATTCAAAAAGTATTTTTAATTTGATTTTTTTATTTAAACACTTGCCATTTTAAAATGAAATGTAAATTTTTTTTATGAAAAATTACAATTATTGTAAACACTTTCATTTTAAATTGTTATAAAGCAAACCATGAAAATGTAAAATTTCCAACATTACAATAAGAAGACAATGTAAACATGTTTTACGATCAGCTCCAGACTTAAAGGCAGACCAAATATTATAGAACTGATGTTTGGCTTCCCCTGTTATTAATAATGGGCCCAAATACGTTTTGTTTCCCTGGTAACCGCTTGTGTTGCATCATCTGCAGCATCAGCATCAATCAAGGTCATCAGCGCAAGGCATGACGGGAATAAATGCAAGGATACTTGGAGGAGGGGGGGTTCTCATTACATTTCTCGTCATTCCTTTGCGCACGCGCCCTCGTCACGAGTGGCATCGAATAGTATCACTAACCAAGTGACCCGAGGGGGGGTGGGCGAGGACTGCATGCGTGCATGCGGCTACCATCGTCGGACATGGCGGCCACCAATGACGTCGATGTTGCGCGCGCACGTAAGCATAGCTGGGGGCGTGGTCACGTCACGACATCTTTCCCTCGCAGTTTTCTCATATAGCCCGAAATAAAGCAAACGGATGACTAAGAACTAGAGCTTCCGTGGACGTGCTGCGCCTCACGAAGAGGAGACAAACAAACCTTTGTGAACGCTCGGGCTGCTTCACGCTCAGGTTCGTTGGCGGACACTTGAAGCAACCTTTCGCGAGCATCCTTCACCTTTGCAACGATTCGTCCTTTAGCCACGCTCGTCTCTCGCGGCTTCCGCTCGTTGGTGTGCTTATAATGCTGCTGCGGGGGTGGTAGTTTCGGTTCGGCTGCGGCCGGTTCAGCGCTGTCCCAGCCCAACCGCTTCAGAACCACGGACAGCGCCTCAGCGACGACGTGCGCTTCTTTTCATTGCAGCTGTCAGCGCAGTCGGGCGGCTCGGAAAGCAAAGACCACCTGAGGATCGGCGGCGGCTATACGTTTTGCTCCACTTCAGACTAACAATGGAAGGACAGCAGGTGAGTGATTGGAATGTAAATCCAAGTCGATTTTTTCAGCCTGGCTTTTATCACGAGTAATTTATGGTATTAATATTTTGTCGTATGGCTATTAATTATTGATGACTCAATATGATACTTGTCTTAGCGTGATGCACACCACAAAGTAGACCTCAGCGGCTTAATGATAAAGGGAGCGTTATTGTCTTTGGGACTGAAACGTTTTGCTTCCTGGGCTAGTGAATGTTTTCATGTCATTGATTGTAAAATCAATGTTCACGCGCGCACACGCACGCACATGGATGCTGCATCATTCTGTCATCGGACCCTCAGCCAGCCTGTTCGCCCGCCTGTCTGTCGGTCAGATGACAGTCTTTTGTTTTTCTTGCCCCCTGTTGGCTCGCTTCAGTCAATGCAACTCCATTTTATTGACGTCGCCAAAGTGTTGTATAGACACGAAAGCTCGAACAATGTGTGAAAAGCAGAAATTCGTCAAACAATCCATTTAGTTTATTTTCAGACAGGCAAAAAACAAAATGAAAGACATTAATGGAGAAGGGGATCAAAAGAGGAATAAAATGAGAGCAGCGTGCAGGTACTTGTGAGCAAATGTGTAAAGTGTGCATCAGTACACTCGACCAGGAGGGTCATGTTGAGTTCTCTTTTTTTATTATAAACTTTTCACGTTGCATCTTGTCCAGAGAACGGCAGCTCTTGCAATTGTTTGTGGCATCTTCCTGCCGTGTAGCCAATTGTGTTAGTTGCCATGGTGACAAGCAGTGGGATTATTGACCGACGGGGAAGGAAGCGACACGGTCTTAATGATAATAAATTCATTTTATGCACCCCCCACTTGTCTTGTCTTGTCTAGGTAGCCTCCCATAGATGATGAAATTGTAAAAATACATCAAATAAAATCAAAGTCAAACAATACAAGACAATAAGCAAATATGCCAGCGTCTTGCGGCCCACTCAGGCTCAAACAAAAACTAAAGAGCAAGAACGTTAACTCATTAGCATTCGTAGTGATCCAAAGCTACAAAGCATCAAGCAAGCAAGCAGCTTTGTCAGTCAGATCATGATGTCATTAAATCGCCATCAAGGTACATTTGTGGTTTTTGAACCTGGTTGCCTTTGTTTGCCTGGTCCAAATCCGTAATAGGACCGTGAGAGCGGTCGTCGCCACCTTCCCGGCGCAAATATGAGCGCACCCAAATCGTCAGCTGACTCAAGGACGTCTTCGGTGTCCCTCTGGCCTTCCTGCTCTGCTTGTGCTGAGCTGATGCAGCGTCAAACAACTTCAGTGGGAGACGGGCGATGTTGAAATGTGACTTTCTGGTCTTGGCCCGCTCTGTTAGGGCAAGCAGGTGACCGGCTACCTCCTGTTCTCGCTGACAACGGCTGTCATCGGCTCGCTGCAGTTCGGCTTCAACACGGGCGTCATCAACGCACCAGAGCAGGTTGGCGCCGACATCGAAATTTTAATTGGCTGTAAGCGAAGGAACACGTCCGAGCGCGTTTTGTGTGTGTTTTTGAGAAACTGCGGGCGTTCTTCAATGACACATGGATGGAGCGTTACAACAAGCCCATCAGCGCCGACATCTGCACGGTGGTGTGGAGCGTCACCGTGGCCATCTTCAGCGTGGGTGGCATGGCGGGATCATTCAGCGTAGGCGTCATGGCCAACCGCTTTGGCAGGTGGGTTCGGCACCGAAACGCGCACTGACCGATCGACCGAGCCTCGGTGCCGCCCGCAGGAGGCGCTCCATGCTGCTGGTCAACATCCTGGCGGTGATCGGCGGGCTGCTGATGGGCGCGTCCACCTTGTGCTCGTCCTACGAGATGGTGATCGCTGGCCGGCTGGTCATCGGCCTCTTCTGCGGGCTCTTCACGGGCCTGACGCCCATGTACGTGGGCGAGGTGTCGCCCACGCAGCTCAGGGGCGCCTTTGGCACCCTGCACCAACTCGGCGTGGTGGTCGGCATCCTCGTCGCTCAGGTAGGCAGAAGTTGACCCCCGACGTCCTTTTTACAATCTTGAGATCACCGCAAAAATCCAATGGCAACCATTTTGAATATGTTTTCAGATTTTGGGCCTGGAGTCGCTGCTGGGCTCGTCGCGCCTCTGGCCGCTGCTGCTGGCGCTGACTGTGGTGCCGGCCGTGGTGCAGAGCATCCTGCTGCCCTTCTGCCCCGAGAGCCCCCGATTCCTCCTCATCAACCTGAAGCGGGAAGAGCAGGCGCGTAAAGGTTAGCCTCGCCCGCGCCTCCAAACAACCTCTTGCTACCTACCCTCAAGCCCGAATGTGAATTTTGCGTGTAGAACTGGTGCGTCTGCGCGGCAGCGAGGACGTGAGCAGCGACTTGCAGGAGATGAAGGAGGAGAGCAACAAGATGGCGCTGGAGAAGAAGGTGACCATCCCAGAGCTCTTCCGCTGCCCGGCCTACCGCCAGCCGCTGCTTGTCGCCGTCATGCTGCAGCTGTCGCAGCAGCTGTCCGGCATCAACGCCGTGAGTTTCCGTTACCGTTGTGTTACCGTTGCGTTACCGTTGCGTTAGCGTAGAGTTACCGTCGCGTTACCGTCGCATTACCGTCACGTTGCCGTCTCGTCAACTTGACACCTTTGTAACCGCAGGTGTTCTACTACTCGACGGGCATCTTCAGCTCGGCCGGCGTCAGCCAGCCCATCTACGCCACCATCGGCGCCGGCATTGTAAACACAGTCTTTACTGTCGTCTCGGTGGGTGTCCTCCCACCGCAGGGAAAAATACATAAATTTATATATCATTCTCGGGAACATACAAACATTTGTGGACTTTCCTGCGAGTTGCGCCATGTGCTGTTGTGTGCAGCTGTTCCTGGTGGAGAAGGCAGGCCGCAGGTCACTGCACCTGCTGGGCTTGGGCGGCATGGCGCTGGCGGCGCTGCTCATGACTGTCTCGCTGCTGCTGGTAAGTTGCCCATCGTCGCCCGACTGCCCGTCGTCAGCGGTGGTGTGACGTGGGCCGTCCATCCCGCTTTCTTGCAGAAACAGGTGGCGGGCATGAGCTACGTGGCCATCCTGGCCGTCATGGTGTTCGTGGCCATGTTCGAGTTGGGCCCGGGCCCCATCCCCTGGTTCATCGTGGCTGAGCTCTTCTCTCAGGGCCCGCGGCCCGCCGCTATGGCCGTGGCCGGATGCTGCAACTGGACCTCCAATTTCCTCGTCGGCATCAGCTTCCCCAAACTGGAGGTTAGCCGCAAACGGAACCGAGATCTTAGTTGGCTCTTCTGTCGTCGTGTCATTTGTCAACTCGGACATGTCCCCGCAGGAATTGTGCGGACCGTGGGTCTTCCTGATCTTCATGGCCTTCCTGGTGGTCTTCTTCATCTTCACCTTCTTCAAAGTACCGGAGACCAAAGGCAAAACCTTCGATGAGATCTCCCGTGCCTTCGGCACGGCCGCCGCCCCCGCTTCGTCCCCGCCAGCCCCCCGCCCGCACCAACCCGAGGGCCAGGAAGAAAAGGCCAAGGAGAAGCTCTCCCTGGTGGAGGCGGGCGCTGTCGACAACAACGGCGAGATGGCGCCCCTCCGGGAAGACTCGGTTGTGGTGGAGGGTGTTTAGACGTCACTGACGGTAGACCACCGCGAGCCGCCTCCGTAATGTCCTTGTTTCTTCCTTTTGCCTCTTTCGTTCAATCGACATTCCGCCGCCAAATCGGTCGTGATGATTGGTCAACGTTAAGACTTGGCCAAAAGGCGTGGCCGTCTCCTTTGGGTACTGTGTGTGCGTGCGACCTCTTTGTTGTCTTTGTGCCTACAAGCTGTAGCTGGCCGGGTTGGGCAAAAACTAAACGATCCACGCAAAATTGGTGAATTTTTAAAATGTATTTCATTAAATAATTTGTTGATTGGAAGCAATTTGAATTAAAAAAATAATTGCACAATTGGAAATAATTAAAAACATAACCTTTCATTTATAACTTTAATCGGATCATTTTAAATTGTATCATAATTAATGGATTGGCCAGTAGTCAAATCAATTAAAAACACAAACACTGACCAATTATTTAAAAACAAAAAATAACTTATATTTCTATTTATTTATTTTAATGATAGAAGAATTTATATTGATGAAATGACCTCAATCCCAAACGTCTTGTCAAAAGCCATTTTTCATCTTCTTTGCTAATACTAAGCTTAATAATAATTATTATATTAGATTTTATTTGTCACGCACTTTACATTCCATAGGAATCTCAAAGCTTATGAGCTATCTGCTGCTGTTACCATGGCAACCACCCACTTGGACAGGATTGCTCATCCTTTGCAAAGGCTTTTGGGAATTGTAGATCTTTAACGTCTGCACCCTCTACGGTGTTTTTATTTATTCATTTTTTTGTACCTCTGTCAGGCCTTATTGTTTCATTATTTTTATTTAGTCAACAATAGCACGTTTTTTGTCCTTTTTGTTTTCCCCCACCTTGATGATGGTTACAACTCCCAAATTTTACGTTCCCCTAAAAACTATTTTTTATACCACCAGATGAGAAGTATATATCAGAATATGTTGAAGAGAGAACTATTTATGTTTTCTGACAGCCAATGGAAACATCGGCAGCGTGCAATATGATGAAGTGTGCAATCTATGGTGGTAACATTTTGAGAGCCTACAAAGTGAATTCCGACGTTTGGTCTTTGTCACGTTTTAAAACTTTCCTTTTTCTCCTCTTTGCAACAACAGCTATGTGCCAATGAAACCACTCAAATGTCTTGAAAATCACTTAACAGAATTTTATTTTGGGTAAAAAGTCAGATTTGTTTTGGTTTTGGTTCTCGAGCACGTTTGAGAAAGTTTTCCCTCCGCATATGAACGATTTTACCACATTGTGCTTAGATATATACATATATATATATTTAGGAACGTAGACATGACTTAAATAGTATTTCAATTAAAATCTGTGGAGCATAAAAGGTTAAGAGCCAATGCAAATGTAGCGTACAAAAAAAGGCGAAATGAAGTGTACTTGGACTCTTAATTCTTTTGTTTACCACTAGAGGCACAATCACAGATTTTGGGATTTGTATCTTGAGGTGAATTGAAGTCAAACATTACGTGTTGTCTTCCGCCGCTGTGTGTCTGAATTGCTGTGACAACGTTGTGTGTTGTTGCTTGCGTGACGCAAATGATTTTGTGGTCGTTTTTAATCGCCGCCGCTGCACTTTGAATATTTATGAATTTGTGTTGTTGTGAGGTGCGTGCGCTCAAATCACAATCGCCGCTGCTGCTTTGTGACCATGTTAAGATCCTCTGGGGGACATGTTGCGCGTGCGCACGGATCAACGACTTGTATTTGTAGTGTGCTTCACTTGTGTTGTTATGGAATAAAGCCTGTCCACAATGTCAAGAAACATACCACAAGCGTTTTTTATATCCCTTGTTCAAAAGTTAAGATTTTTTAAATCTTGTATCACGTCTTTTTATTCTGGAAAATGTATTTTTAAGTAGAAAAATAATTGTCATTTCGTTTAGTTTCTCCTCAAAGCTTTTATGTGAAAAAATATCCTAAATGTGTCACATATTTTTCTCTGCATTTGAAGTTATTATTATTATTATTATTATTATTATTATTATTATTATTATTATTATTATTATTATTATTATTATTATTATTATTATTATTATTATTACGAATTGATTGACACAGTCCGAGAGCTATGAATGAAATAAATCTTAGCCTGGTAAGCCAATTACATTTTCAGGTGATCGATTGGAGCTATGGTTTGGAGTTATCGATTGGCTGCATCGATCGGCGGTCGCTCGGCTTCACTCGGGTTTCTTCGTCCTGAAAAGTAGGCGTGGCCGTCCCAACACCAGCTCCCGATGTGTCTCCGCCGGCCCGTTCTGTCCAGCGAAGCAAACCCACGGGAACCGTCAATTAAACGCCACGGAACCTGCTCAGACGGACGGTAAGCAGGCAAGCGGGCAAGCATGCAGGCAGCCAGCCGCTCCGTGCGCTGCTTGACTCAGCCGGCAGCCGGAGGAGGTGCGGCGGTGGGGAGGGAAGGGAAGGGAAGGGCGACGAGACGCCGGACGCCCATTAGTAGCAAGCTAGCAGGTGCGGTGCCGGTTCGGGGGTGGGAGCTAGCTAGCTAGCTCGCTCGTCAGCAGATTGACCAACGTTAGCCGGGTTTGATTTTCTCACATTTACGGGAAACGAGCATGGGACGGCTCTTCCCGACCGACCCCCTGGCGTACGCGCCAGGCCTTCAGACAGTCTCACCCTGGAAGAGCATTCTCGTTTCAAGATTCGGCTCTCGTCCCAAGGGAAGGTCCGAGTCTGGAGAGAAGCGTCACCTTTGAAGTTCATGGCCCTCTACTCTGTGTTTGATTGCAATATTGCATGGATGCAAATTTCAAGCCACCTTTGACTGACACCTGTTCATGTGCCTCAGTAACCATGGAGACGGACAGCGAGCGGCAGCAACAGCGGGATGCCTCGGCCAAGGAGAGTGCTCCATCCGAGACCGGTCCCCGCCCCTTGGCGATCAACTCCATGTCGCTATGCGAAAGGCAGGCGGTGCAGGTTTGTGTCTGTGAATGACCGGCGACCGGTCCGTTGTTTGTGTGTTGATGGACTCACGGGCGACCTGTCATTGCTGGCCAGGCCCTGCAGGCGCTCCAGAGGCAGCCGCACGCCGCTCACTACTTCCAGCAGCTGATGCTGCAGCAGCACATCAACAAGACGCAACTGCACAACCTGGCGACCGTGCAGCAGGTCAAGGTGCGTGCGTGCCTGTCGTGCGACGAGAACCAAATGAGAACGGAAAGCCCACTTTGGTATCATTCTATTAGGCCTGTGTGACGTCAGGCTCCTCCACCGCCGCTGGCGGTCGGCCCGTCACCGTGGCAACGACGTCCACCCTCAGCCAGTCGTTGCTCCTGAGCAGCGGGGCGGGGCCACGCGGTCAGATGTTCCTCAGGGTGCGTGTAGTGTTTCCATTTGCTCGTTGGCACGAAAGCTGCCAAAGTGTGCCATTTTGAGTTGGCTGACTCCTCCTTCCCGCAGGTTAACCGTTCCCTGAGGGCACCTATCTCCTCGCAGCTCATCTTCCTGCCTGGTGGAGCGCCGCCGACGGCTGTCGCTCAGCCGCCCAGTCGAGAAGTCCCGGGCACCGCCTCATCCGGCAGCCAAACGGATGCTGAGACGGTCAGTTACAAAGTGGGCTGGCCCCAAAGCTGTTTTTGTCCCTCTGTCTTCACGGTGCATCTATTCCAGGTCCAAAACTTGGCTGTGAGGAGCACTTCCGGTCCAAAGGGAGTCAAGATGGAGGAGCCCGAAAGGAGCGACACAGGTGAGCAAAGCATTTGATGTTGAGACAATGTGGACGTACCAAATGGTTCATGGTTTTGGTTTCCCAAATTTTTTATGTCCAGCCACCCGCTCAGTGGTTCCATCCCCCAACAAGATGAATCAGCCGCCGCCGTCGCCCATCAAGATCCCCACCTACCCTCAGCCCACTCACCTCAAGGCCCACCCGCTTCTACTTCATGGGAGCCGGACCCTCAGTGCGGGCACGGCCGTGCCAACCACCGCGCATGCTTTGGTCCTCACGTCAGCCGCGACCTCACAGGCTCGTGCATACCCGCTAGCCACAGCCACTTTCAAGCCAGCGGCAGCGGTGGGGGCTGGCGGCGCCCAGACCTTGGTGGTCCAGCCTTTGCAGAAGAGCCTACTTGGCACTGATAAGGTGGCTCACGGCAATGGGCCGGTTCACATACAGCCCAAAACCCAGCAGGGTCGCCACCAGCCCCTCCAGCTGCCTTCCAGAAACCCGCCGCCCATCATGCCTGCCCCACCGCCGCCGCTGCCGTCCATCCGTTCTGGAGGGGCCCTGCAGACGCCCCACATCCCCGTTCAGATTCTTGGCGCCCAGCGGAGCACACTGAGAAGCGGCCAGGCGGGTTGCAGTCAGGAGGGGCCTGGCGTCCTCACCAGCCCGCTCACCATGGTGCCCTCCTCTGGGGAGGGCGGCGTCCAGGGACGGGTTCAATGTCCGAGTGGAGTCCTGGCAGCCGCCTCCCCAAGTGCTCCCCAGGCAGGGGAGGCGCAAAGCGGTGCAACGGCTGCCTCCGCCAGTGGCGCCGCCGCAGCACGTCCCAGTCTGCAGGTGAGAGGCTGTCGCGTGACGGACCACAAGATGCCACTGAAAGCTGTCAATCAAACATGGACTTTTTTACAGAGCAAGGCGCTGAAACGTAAGCTGGAGTCCAACGATGACTTTGTCCCCGCAGTCCAACGGCCTCCGCCATTACGAGACGATGCCTCAACTCTAGCCAACATGGTCACCGGTAGCAGCCACTCAAATTTAGTCTAGCAGAACAAATTCCAGAAGAATCGAGAATCCAGACTGCTCCCTTTCTTTCACGCAGGCTCTGCCACCTCCTCGCCCCCACCCTTGCAGTCTGCGTCCCGGGCCGTGTGCAAACCGGGCGAGAAAGCTCCTCCCCCCCGAGCTGTGGTCAAGCCGCACATCCTGACACACGTCATCGAGGGCTTCGTCATCCAGGAAGGCGGACGACCTTTTCCCGTGAGCTCCTGGCCGGACGCCGGCAAAACCTTTTAGACGGCCTTACGTCTCGTTTTTGACTGACAGGTGTGCGGGCCAATCAAAGACTCTGCTGGGGACAACCTCGCCGGCAAGCAGGACCCTGCACCTGTGACAGCAGGTCAAGGATTTAGCTTTTGTGATGGATGCAATATTTGGGAGCTCGGAGTGACGTCATGCCCCCCCTCCCCCACAGTGCTGAAGTGTGACTATTGCGAGAAGTTGGCGCCCGCCAGCCAGTGCCCAGGAACCAAAAGATTCTGCTCCACCTTGTGTGCAAAGAGGTACGTGTCCTTAGACGCTGGTTCTTTGGTATACCACTGAGGAACCCACCCAGGCGCTCTTTGTCTTTGACACAGGTATGAGCTCACCTTTGGCAGGCGGCCATCTTGGGAGCATCAAAGGCACTCGTCCAACTCAGCGGACAAAAACGACGTGGCCGAGAGGCGCGCGAGGAGGAAGGTGTTGCGTCGGACCGGCTCGGAAATTGCCGGCCGACCGCTTTCGGTCCAGGTGGGAATGCTGACGGCTGCAAGATGTCCTGGCAGCGCTGTTGTTTACATTCTTCTTCTACTCACCGCAGCGCCACGCCGAGTCAGGTCACTTTGACAGCGCGTCCAGCGGTCCGGAGGACGAGGCTGTGTCCCTCTCGTCTGCTCTGTCGCTCACTTCCCGCCACCGGCGACCTCCGCCATCATCATCATCCTCATCCCCCGTGCCGCACACCGAGGGGACGCCCACCGCGCCTTCAAGCCCCGCTCACTGGAGTGTTGACCAAGTATCACAGTTTATTTGCTCCTTGCAAGGTGAGAAGCTCTTGAAACACCTTCCACGCCAAGCTTTCCCCATTTCGCTATTTCGCGTCACAGGTAGCGATACCAAAAGGGGGCCTGGATGTCAATCAAAAATGTTGGGGGCTTGTATTAGTCAGTCAGTCAACTCCTAATGTGAAAGTGTTGCCTCTGTGAACACAAATTGACGTCAGCCCATTAACAAGCCAAAGCCCAATCAAGCCCTCGGTTTTGCCTTTCAGGCTGCGAGAAGCTGGCGTCGCTCTTCCTGGCGCAGGAGATTGACGGCCAGGCGCTGCTTCTGCTGAACGAGGAGCACTTGGTGTCGACCATGAACATCAAGCTGGGCCCTGCCCTCAGGATTTGCGCGCACATCCATAGCCTGAGGGAATGAGATGGTACCCACCCGGGTCAAGTCTCAAACTAGAGCTCCTCAAATGTGAACTTTTGTGGTGCGGACAAACCGAACAGAATTTCAATTCTGTGCGCTGGACCCGGCGTGGCCACTGGGTTCAAAATGGCCGACCTCGTGTATGATGTTTGTGTGTTTGTATTTAAACTCTCGCCTTCTGGTGGAACCTTGAACACTTTCTGCATCTCTTCTGTCGGGGACGCACTCACTGAAATGCTCTCACGCTACCGTCGTGCTCTTCCAACACTGAAAGGCTTCACTCTCACATGGCACCATCTCTCATAGGCTAAAAAATATATATTTATAAAAACTAACTTTCATTGAGAAGCTCTTAAATAAATTTGTAGCATCATCAGTCTTTGTCCATTTAGCAGCAAGGTGTCCAATCAGAGCAGGGCGTAGTTGTAGGAGTCGGCGTAGCCCGCCTGGCGCAGGTACGTCTGTGTGTCCAGCGGCGCAGCACCCCGGATGAGAGCACGCCCGTCGGCTGTCCTCTCTCCTGCGCGCAGCTTCTCGGCCAGCGCGGCCAGGCTGAGGCGGTGCTGGGGGCTTCGCCGACAGCACGACGACATGACGGCGAAGCTGCGGGCCCAATTAGCAATGGGTGTGTCGGCAGCTTTGCGCGGTAGCATGTTAGCACGTTAGCTGTACTTACAGTGCGTGGGAGCAGGCGGGCGGACGTCGCAGGTAATTTCCTCTCTGCAGGTGCTGCAGGAGCTCTGATGAGCGCACCTGTGCAAATGGCGGCTCACCTGCAAACACGCAAATGAGGTAAGTCAAGATATATTACTTTTTAAGAAAAAAGTCAAATCATAAGACAATGTGTGGTTCTTGAAAGCCATTACATTTTTTTAAGACTTTTTTTTTGGACTTTCTGTGCTGTCACTGAATAATCTTTTTTCAAGAAAATGTAGTTTGTTCAAAAAAATCTTTTGTTCACTTATTGTCTGGTTCCAACAATGAGATTTTTTTTTTTTTAATTTGAAGATTTGCTTACCTAATGTGCTCATCTCGTAAAGCAGGAGCCCGAAGGACCACCTGCGGAGGAATTTACAGTGTTACTCGGTGCAAGTTTCAGGCCTTGGCGAGGACAATTGCATCTCACACATCGGCGCTGGGGCTGAAGTCTTGGCGGGCCAGCACCTCAGGCGCCTGCCATTTGTTCGACTCGGTGGCACCGCTGGAGCTTTGGTGATGGCGGCGGTGGGCGGCCCCCAGGCCCCACAGCTTGGCTGTCAGGTCAGCGCCCACCAGGACGCTGCGGGCGCACACGTTGCCGTGGACAACCCGCCGACTGTGCAAGTACTCCTGTGTGGAATTGTGCACAATTATGTTCTACACAAACTCTCCAAATCTGAATTTTGCATACATCTTTAAAAAAAAAAATGTTTTGGAGAAACTAACCAGAGCTGAGGACACTTGCGTCGCCATGGTGAAGATCCTTTTCTCTGTCATGCTGCGGGAGGTGGCGTCCTGCACGCATTTTCATTTTCCATGACTTGAATTGGGTCCAGAAAGCGAAAGCATGAGCGACACACTGACCGGTCGCCTGCATTTCCACAAGAAGCCCAGCAGGTCTCGGTGTCGCAGCTCCTCCAGCACCATGAAGGCGGGCGCGGTCGGGGACCCGCTCACCACGCCGAGCACAGCCGGCAGGAACGGGTGCGTCCCCAAGCCCGACACAAATGAAGCGAAACTCAAGAAGCGGCGCCGCTCCTCCACGCCGGCCGAGTCTGCGGAGGAGGTTGTCAGTGTGCTCGGAGGTGATGGCGTGATCATGGCAACACACGCGCGAGCCATAAAATGGCTTACAACTGTCATTTGCGTTTACCCTGATTTGGGTACGGCCTGCCAATTTCCAAAGTGGTCGGCTACGCACCTTTCAGAACCCTCAGCACCACATCTTTGTTGTCCATCCGGGCCCGGTAGAGCAGGACGCCCTCGTCGGTGGTGACGGGTAGCGTCAGCGGCAGCGCAGTCACCTGGCTGAAGGCACCCAGTCGCGTCACGGTGGCGGTCCCGCTGCTCCGTTTGTGTACCGCCATGGGCACCTCTTCGTGCTCCAGCGGGTCGATGCCGGGGGGCGCTACAGGTAGACATCCGTCACTATTGCAAAATTTCACTTCTGTGAGGTGGATGTGCCTTTACCGTCAATGCCGTGCAGGCGGCGCGCTCGCCTTTGCAACGTGCTGCTGTAGCGCGGCACGGCGGTGGCGGCGGCGTAGCGCTGGCGGTGAAAGAAGGCCAAAATAAACATTATCACCAAGGTGACGAGGCTGATCAGCAGGAGCACCGTCGGCACCACGATCACGTCCAGGCGGTACGTCGACACCGCTGCCAAACAAAACAAGATGAGGCGGATGGAGCGTCGCCGTGCGAAGACACGCTCGCGAGGCCTTCTTACTGCACAGGTTGTCGGAGGGTGCACACGTGCTGTTTCTCGTCGGTGCCGCCGTGGTTGTCGTGTTGGTCGACATGCTGCAAGGGACAAGGCTGCACTTAATCAAACGTTCCAACACAGGCCTAAACATCCTCTCACGTACCTTGTCGGGAGTCAGCGCTACAAACCGAACGTGACGATAAATATTCTCACTGCTCTCATCGTCAGGAAGGCCGTCGGTGGAGGAAGTGGGCCAAACTAATTGTGCCAGACACTCCCAAGTGATCGAATAATTTTTTTTTTGACGGACAGGTTTTTCTTCAGCCAGCGAGAAAAGCAACACACCGCCTCGGCCGTACCAGGAAGTCACTTGCACCTTTTGTTTGTGTGAACCCGACCTTCAAGCCAGCCTCCAATCCATGCCTGCTGTGATTTCAACATGTGGGCAGAAACTGTGAAAGGTTGCAACACACACACACACGCACACACAAAGCATGCCACAGAACCAGTTTGCCCTCACATTCTTTAGTGCTGCTTTTATTCTCGCATTGAGCTAGCGTTGAGGCACACAACAAGAAAATGGCCGCTCCGGCCGCCTTACCTACACGACCGGTCAGCATCCGCTCTTCCGCCGGTCACCGGCGCTCACGTTCCCACGTCAGGAAGCTGCCACGCGAGAGGCGGAATGTGCTCCGGTGCCTGTGTTGTGGAGGCTGCGCCTGGCCACGCCCACACCAGCGACACGCCCGCGCCTCACCTGAAGGCGTGAGCCCCATGTGACGTGGTCAGCTGAGAGTGATGTCATCGCTCATTCCTTGGATGATGATGAACATGATGAACAGCAACACGGAAACTTTCAGCCCAACAGGTCAAGTGAGTATCTGTGTTGTTGGTATGCTGTCACTATGGCAACGATGCAGTGGACAACAGCCTGTTTGACTTGTGCAGCTGTTTGTTATTTTTTAAATTTGTCCAGCTGTTTTGGATTTGAGTGTTCTAATACTGCATGCTTTTATTTTGAAGGGCGAACTTTTGACAGGCAGATGTTGGCCAGCAGAGCAGAGGTTGGACGTGACAGCAAATTGTGGCAAAGTGAAATTCCAGCGTTGTTGTCAGATTGACACGCAAACTGTCAAACCGAGAAGTGATCTTTTTTCCTTTTATTATCAAAACCACTTGGATATGTCGTGACTTTGTAACATTGGCGTGAGCGCTCAGTGTTGGACGTCCTCCTCCTCCTTCTTGTCGGCAGCTTGCCTTTGTCCCGCCTCTCATGCGTATTTGTTTCTATTGCAATGCTTTTGCTTCTTCAACTTCCTGTCCGCTGGTTTTTGGTCCCCCAAAATGTTTAGTTTTTTTGCTTGATTAATATTCCACATGTCCCGCAGGTTATTCCTTCAGTAAGAGCGAGATAATATTGGGACTGATTATTGTATTTTTTGGTGTTGACGTGAACTTTTTGTCTCAGTTGGCGGCCAAGGCGATACTGCCGCCACCATGGTCTGCGTCGTCGTCCTTCTTGTCAACCGGCGACTGGACGAGGGACGGTGTCACATCCAAGGGGATCCTCTCGGCCGGTGTGCCCGGACTTGGACCTCTTGTGGACGGCGTGTCCTCCCGCAGCGGTGACGGCGTCAGAGGGCACGGCTTGGACTCCAAGGTCAGTGTGACCTCCTGCGCCTGGCCGCACAGGAACCGCCGGTCGGCTGGTGAAATGTCCAAAGACCGGTCGCCGATGTCACTCACCCTGGTGAGTTCCTCCTCTTCCACGTCGTCCCCATCTTGCTGTTGCTCCGCGTAGCCAAAGAAGTTGTTGTCCATCTCGTCCCCGCCGCCCACCATTTCCACCATCTGTCCACTCAGCTGGCCGACGAGCTCCGCCTGCAACGCGGATACGTTCAGACGACATCCCCTTTTGGCCAGGGTGCCGCCGACGGTTCTACCTGCTGCGCTTGGGCCGCCTCCCACAGGTCGGCCAGGCGCGGGTGCGTGGGCGGGCCCAGACTGTGGATGGTGCTGTTGGGTGTGGCCTGGAGGGAATGGGAGGCGCTATGCAACGACTGGTCGCCACCAAGACAAGACAAGACCGGTCAAGAAAAAGCTTTCCAACATAGCGGCTTCAAAATATTTTTCAGGAGCGGTGGTGCTGGCGACACCTGCTGCTGCTGGTAGTGCAGCAGTTGCTGCTGCTGGTACTGGTGGAGTTGCTGCAGGTGCTGCAGCTGGTTGTGCTGCTGGAGGCTCATCTGCTGCTGCTGCTGCTGCTGCTGGAGGAAGCCGCCCATCGTCATCTCGTAGCCTTCGGCTGGCGTCATGCCCGCGCCGCTGCCTGAAAAACGCTAGTCTTTTAGCGTATAGACGGACAGCCGGACAGACGGCATCCCACCTGGTGCCATGATGTATGAGCCCGCGGCCGGCGAGGCCACGCCCGAAGGCTGACTGGTGATGGGCTCCCATGCGTCGGCCGAGGACAGGCAGTAGAGGCCTTGCGACACGTACGTGTGAGGCCACACGTCTGTCGAGGAGTGGTGGAGGACATGCTCTGTGGGACACAAAGAGAAAATCAGCGAGTCAAAATACCAAAAGCCCAAAATACACTGGCGTGACAGAAAAAGCAGAAAAACAACTGCTGTCGCTCTCGCCGCGTACCTCTGCTGGTGATGCTGTCCTGGTTGACGTCGCTGAGGTGGGCCACGCTGCCGGGGCACGAGTCGGCGGCCAGGTTGTCGTCCATGGAGGTCCAACCGAAGAGCGTGGCCTCTGAGATGGCAAACTGCTGCATGATGCCGGCGGCGAAGCGCGCCTCCTTCTCGCCGTCGCTCAGGTCGCTGTAGGCGTCGTTCTCCATGCGGCGTTCCTTCTCCCGCTGCAGGTTGCTGCGGCCAGTGGCCCCGAGCGGCCCCGCCGACGGCTTGCCCCAGCTCTGCCACTCGATCATGTGGGCCACGCGGCCTTGGGCCATGGCCGTGGGCTTGGTCACCTTGTCCTTCATGGAGCGCGTCACGCCTGAAGGTGAGCGATCCCGCAACACACACACACGCACACAAGCGAAACGTCAGCGTGTATGCTCGCGCGAGCAGCGCTCAGAAACACAAAGTTTCCAAACTCCAGACTGGAACCAGAAGAGTTGAACATGAAGGGAATTTGTGTGTCACAAATGCAATTGTTAAAATGAAGCTGAAATGCTTTCCAACAGTGGAGACATGTGCAAGTAGGAGCTCATTGTGTAAATGGGGTCCTTGTTTGGGAACTTATTCGCCAAACTCTCGCAATTTGCCGATGTTCGCACTTTGACCTCAGAAAAGGTCATGAAATGCGAAAGGAGCGGGAAAATGGGTCCAAATGGGTTGAGCGGTTTGAAGCTGGAATGTTTTGAAGAGCTTGTGAAATATGGTAGGCTGAGTTAAATGTTCTATTCATTCCAGTGCCAACTGCTATTTTCACGGAGAATGCAGTGTTGTGGACAAATGGTGCGTACGAGGGAAAAAGAAGCCGTAAGCACAAAGCATGGACAGGAGCGCCACCACCAGACACGTCACCACACAAGCTGCAAGAACCGGACCAACGGCACCGGCGGGTGACCGAGTGTCCTGACCCGCCTGCGAGATGCTCGACTCGTTCTTCTCGGCTTCAAAGTAAGTAAAGGCTTACTTTGCTTTTGCTGCCAATCTGATTGGGCCGTCAATGATGATGTCATTGACGTCAGCCAATGAAAGAGGAGTGTGTTTTTGAGGGGGGCATCGACCGGGGTGGCCATGTTGTCTCCTGGCTCCGCCTCCTCCCTCTGTTGCTGCTCCATCAAGGCTTGACAGCGCTCAAGGCTGAGACTCATTTCGGCATTTAGTGCCACCGCCGCCACCAGTAGAAGTTTTAATCGTCACATTTGAGCTCTTCAAAGTAGTCTTGAGGAAGTTGACGGAGGAGCGCAGGGGGAGCAGACGGAGGCGAGCGACATGGGGTGGGCGTTACCAGCGGGCACAGACACACACCTGACACACCTGTCAGAGACGACTTAGCCAGGGCGCCGATGCCGTACGAGTTGGGCGGCTTCCTCTTGAGGCGCGGCAGGATGGACGTGGTGTCCTCCATGGATAGCTGCGAGGGAACCGTAACCAGAGCAAGAAGAGGAAGATGAAGCAGAAAACAAATAGAAGATGAGCACCGTGACACCTTGACAGGGAAAGTAGCTAGCATGTTAATGCTAACTAACATCTCGTGAATGATGGCGAAGGAGAAGACTCACATTGATTCCTTCCCAGGAAAACTCAGCACGGCCGTGCTGGCAGGCAAGAGCACCGGAAAGCGAGCGAGGAATTAGAAGAGGAAAGAACAAGAACATAGAAACTTTTGCCGTCAAAAGGCACAGGCCGCCCTTTACCTGATCGCCGTCTTTCCGCACCGGCGCGGCATCGGCTGCTGCAAACGCAAAAAGAGGACCAGATAAATGACATCATCAACCTTCAATCGTGACCTTCACGTGCACGCAACAAGGAGGAGGAAGAATCACGAGTGTCAGCTCAAGAGAAAATCACATTTCAGATTTGCGTTGCGCTCCTCTGCCATCGATCGAGCCGCCGTTTCCCGCTGGGTTGCATCCACGCCTATAAATAGCTCGCCTTTCATTGGGTCGGAAGGCGGAGCAATAACAAGCCTGCCGGGCCGACATGGCAAATTCGACTCGCGTCGCAATCAACACCTCAAGAAAGAAAGCGACCGTATGCATGTGTGTGTGTGTGTGTGTGTGTGTGTGTGTGTGGAGGTCTTCTTCAGAGGAAGTGCTCTCTGTGACTACATCTGACATGCTGGACCTCAGGGGAGGCTGGAGGCCATTTACTCAGCGCAAGCACCCACACGGGGGCTCCCGAAGGCAAGACGAGCAAAGCCAGGTGGTTGGCGGACAGTCGCGCATCTCCATTCTGCACTCAACGGGAGCTTGACGCTCGACGGTGTTGGACCGGAGGCAGGAAAGGCAGAACCCCCAGGAAGGACGCAAGACGGAACACCGGGCAGGCCTCAAGACGCCAGCTTGCAGAGCTGACCCAAATTTGCTGTCCCGTCTCCCCTCCGCCTCTTGATAGCCTCCGTCCTGTCGTCCTATTTATAACGCCGGCCGCTGTCGTCTGGAAGTTGGCGGACGCATTTCCTCAGACAAGCGGCTCTGGCAGTGGGCGGGGTTCGGCAGAAGAAAAGGAAGGGCGGCCTTGTTTACTTGCAGGAGAAGATGAGGGCCAAGAAGAAATGGGCGGAGGACAGACAGGCGGGAAGGACGGACGGCCAAAGCGAAATGAGAGCAAAAGCGACAAAGCGGATTGAAAGACGACACCCCCGGCAAGGTCACGGCCAAAATAAGCATGATGAAGATGAGCGTGAGCATGTCGACGATACTGTCACTGCTGACGATCACGACAATCACCATGACAATTACAATGACTTCCGACAAAGAGGAGAAAGATGACAATTGTGTTGAAGAGGACAATTAATGACAAAACCGATGATGATGACTGTCAGACAACGAGGATGATGATGATGACAAAATCATTCAAAAGTAAAACGAGTGCTCAGTTGGAACCCACACACCCCACGACGATGTCATGTGACGTTCTCACTTGCCTTTTTTACGGAAGTAACCATATTTGGCAGTTTCCGCCATAATGATGTCACTCACTTGACCTTTTAGGGACATGAACCCAATTGCGCCGTGACGTCCTTATGAGGGAAACAAATGCAATCCATTTCCTTATGTTAGTCCCAAAAGCGCACTTGGACACTGTGTGTGTGCGCGTGTGTGTGTGTGCGCGCGTGTGTGTCCTCCTTGTGCTGCGTTCAGGATGGCACCTGAGTTTTCACGCACCCCATTCTGACTCATCCTACTCTTGTGTGTGTGTGCGTGCGTGTCTCCAGTTGATGACGTGTCTTCGTGACGCACGTCAGAGACTCGAGAGAAGGTGAGGAGTGGAGAGGAAGGGGTGGGGATGCAATGACCTTAGGTTGCATGTCAAGGCGGGGATCTCTCGCGTCACGACGTCGCACCTTGCCGCCCGTCTCTTGGCGCGCGCACGCCGCTATGGTAACGCATGCACGCTCCTACGCGCAAGCAGAAAAATACACCCCAAAGGGAGCGCGAGGTGGCATCACGTGACATTGGGCACCTTTGTGTGCCCGCATCCTCTCGCTCACGCAACACGCACGCTGACGTCACAGCACATGGAGGCGCGTCTTACTGATGGTTCTGGATCCGATGCAGCCCATGTTGCCCTAGTGAGCCGCGCACGGCGTGGCAATCGCGTCCATCTTCCTCCTCCTCTTCCGTGCGGCTTCTCCCTTCTTCCTTCTCTTCTTCCTCGGCCGTCACAACGAAGCGTCGTCGTGAGTGCGTGCGTGCGTGCGCGCGCGCGCACCGCTCTCCTCGCCGCGCGTCCACGCCCTCACTGTGGTCACATGCGCCCCTATGCGCATGCGCGACAGTCGGCGCGACAAGAAAAAAAATGAGCAACGTGATGAGATTCGTTGCAAATCAGACGAAAATGCCAAAGCGTGAATGGCACACCCGTGACGTCATCAAGCCGAGGACTATAGTAACCATGGTGACAACTTGTGGGTGAAGATGAGTTTCAACGAGTTGATCAACTTTTGATTGTGCTTTTCTGATTTTGTCTAGTGTGCAGGCAATGGGGTAGTTCTTTGCACGTCCGCCTCGCAGTTCTGGACTTTGGCCTTTGAGTCTGGGACTCCAGACTAGACTCACTCAGGTCTATCCCGTGCGGACTTTTGCTTTATGTACTGCAGTGACCAGTCCACATTTGAGCCCTGTCAAATTGTCCGGTGACCAGTCTGTTTCTCGACCCATCTTTTGTTCGTCTGTTTGACATTGACGACCAGTCACTTTTTGGTCTCTCCGCGATGCTCTCTTTCACACAATATACGCAAAAGCACTGACGGGATAAGTGGGAGGCTGCTCTTGCGTCACCACGAGCGGGCCACCCTCTTGGTGGGCGGGAAAAAAAAACTTTTTGGGGGGGGGAGTGTAAAACTTTCGAAAGAGGAAAAAAGTGTTTCCATGCAGTC
This sequence comes from Syngnathus scovelli, assembly GCF_024217435.2. NCBI lineage: Eukaryota > Metazoa > Chordata > Actinopteri > Syngnathiformes > Syngnathidae > Syngnathus > Syngnathus scovelli. The sequence continues at coordinate 6,794,882 of NC_090865.1, forward strand.
AGTCTTGAGTCAGCAGGTGGCGCCAGAGTAAAACTGATCAATTACGACAAAAACGGATTGAGAAATAATATAGTATTATATATTGTATATATTTTTTGCCAAGTAGGTAAAATTGTATTTATTGTCACGAAACTTTGATATTGATTTTTTTTTTTTTGTCAACTCGAACCTCAGTGTGGTCGATGGTGTGCATTTGCGCAGGCGCACTCGTCCTCCCAGATTGCGTTTGGCTTTAAATCCCCCGGCCCAACCTCCTCCCACGCGGTCTGTCCCGGACTGGATTATCTCATCATCGCGCATCCGAGATGTGAGTACAGCATCATTTCAACATTTTGATGTATAAAATGAATTTAAATGCTCAAAGTTGACTTGTGTGCCTGACGTTATTTGTCCGTTAAACCGCTCAATTTTTGTTTTATATGCAAACAGGAAGACTTTGTTGCGCCCATTTGTTGACGTGTGTTGGCTGTCGGGCGAATGTTTCTCGTTCATTGTTATCACCATTTCTCCAAGAATGGAAGGAGCGTACTCAGTCAAGCATCGAGTGTTAAATAAACATGTACAGAAAAATGTGTAGGTCTACAAATCTTGAGCCCTTTGCGCCACGTCGTTCCCTGACAACCCCCCCCCCCCCCCCCCCCCCTCCCCAGGTCTACTCCAAACGCAGCAGGAACCCCGGGAGCGACCGATCCCGAAGGCGGACCGCCGGCTCCGGCCCCCAATTTGACCAGCAACAGGCGACTGCAACAGACGCAGGCGCAGGTGGACGAGGTCAGAGACACTTACGTCACACATTTTGTTATCTTGACAGGACACGTCATTGGGTGTCCGTTTTTTTCCCCCCTTTTTTTATTTTTACATAGAGGTCGTCCCCAAAAGCGGATTGGGCAATGAGTTGTGCTCCAAACTTTTTTTTAGTTAGTTTTTCCTTCTGTTGCAGGTGGTGGACATCATGCGTGTGAACGTGGACAAAGTTCTGGAGCGTGACCAGAAGCTGTCGGAGTTGGACGACCGCGCGGACGCTCTGCAGGCCGGAGCCTCGCAGTTTGAGAGCAGCGCCGCCAAGCTCAAGAACAAGTACTGGTGGAAGAACTGCAAGGTCTGTACCGTTGTCCATTCGTTTTGCTTTTTTAAACCTGAACGAAAACGGGTGACGATAAAGTGTTTTGCCACCTCCACTTCTCGTATTGCTCTGTCCGCGCGTTCCGTGGCGAGGCTCTCGCGAGGCCTTCGGCGCAGCAGCTCACGGTAGCGCTTGAGTGGCGGCGAGCAGGAAATACCAAATCCCGATGAGGATTATTTTGAGGATTAATCTGACAGCTGCAACGCGATTCCTGCCTGCATCGATGATGCGCAAATAAAACGACGACACACGCACACATGGGGCCTTGTTAATCTCACACGCCCCGCCCTCCCCCCTTCATCCCCTCTGGATGTGTTGTCACAGAGTTTTCTGCGTCGTTTGTACCCTTCTCCAAATAACGTCATACTTCATTGAACTCTTTACATTCATTTTGAAAGCCTGTCACGTGGCTGTATTGCTTTGCCCTCTGGTGGTTTTAATCAGGAAGTATCTTGGAGGAAGTTGGGGATTTAAGACACAAGTGGTACTTTTCCGCCCTCTCGTGGCAACTATAGGCAATTGCGAAACTTTTCAAAGGGACTCAATTACGTGGGATCTTTGTCATTGTTGCCTTTTGTGTTTGTTTCAGATGATGATCATCATGGCTGTAGTGGGCGTCATCTTTTTGGGCGTCATCTTCTGTGAGTCTTACGCTTGACTTCCACTCGTCCCCAACACACACACACACACGCACGCACGCACGCACGCACGCACGCACGCACGCACACACACACACACACACACACACACACACACACACACACACACACACTAAATGTTGTCCTATGCTCTGTGTCCTCAGTGTATTTCTTCTACTGAGCCAAACTTTCGGTCCGCCTCGACTTCACCCTCAGTTCCCACCCTGCTCTTCACCGACGTCTTCCTCGCAAATTCCCATGCTCACGAGACTCTCAGGTTACTTTTTTGGTGTTTATTTGCCCTTCAGCACATAAAAGTGGAATTGAGCAGACGGTCAGGGTCCTCTAAACTCCGTAGTTTAGCTGGCTAGCTGAATTAGCACTGTCACGCGCCAAGACAATGAGCGAGAAGCTGATGGGTCGCTGTTTCATCACGGCGAGGCACAGGCAACAAAACAGTCACACTTGTAGGGCCTGAATCGAAAAACATCACTTGAAAAACGCTTTGCATAACTTTACCGTTGTTCAAATGAGACTTTATTTCAAATAGTGACAAATGGACAAGTGTCTTTACATTATCATTTGGCTTACACGCGACTCTAGACGCAACTCACCGTCCACTGTTACCGCAAATGATTTTGCCTATTTACATCCAAAGACACAAATGTAAATATAAAGACTATCAAATGTGCACCAGAGGTGAGGAGGAGAGAGTCCTTTTTCTCACGGGTCCTCTGTCAAAAAAAAAAAAAAAGAACAGAAAAAAATCCCACTTATCAATATTAATATTTCATCTGTCATTTGGCCCTCTATTAAAGAATTATTTACAACTGGAGATGTGGTCGTGATCATCTGGAACAAACACTATCATCATGGCCACATGATTTAAGGTGCCCAAATTTTTTTCATCTTGGCAAAATCTCATATTTGGTCTTTTTCATTTTCTTTTGAATGGAACCTACCTCCTTTATTATTTTGGCGCTATCTTGTGGCAGAAACCATGTTGAAACAAGTGGAGGAGTTTGATTATGACAGGATTAGTGCTTTGAGGGGTTGAAGTTTGGAGAGCTTTTGTTGAGAGCAAAAAACAAAATTCTCACATTCATCAAAAATGACATTTTGTCCACTCAGTGTTTTGGTAATCATACAAAACCTTAAAAAAAAAATAAAGTGCCGCTAAATCCAGTTAACAAATGCCTTCACCTCGGCTGACTGTGCGAGAGCCGAGAATTAGGAAGGATCATGCCCGGTGTAAGCTACACGTGGTTGAGGGTATGTCAGCCATTAGCGCGGTGACACGTTGGGGTGGCGAGCGTTGACCGGACGTCTCATGTGCCGCTTACACAATCACCTCATCCAATTATGCGGAATCTTGAGACAGTTGCGTTGAAAACGCCACCATCTCCATTTATGAAACGCGGCTCCGACGTCACCGTGCAAAACTGATACGGATGTCGGCCATTCAGGTTAGCATTTTAGCCTTTCGAGTTTAGGTGGCAAGTTACGCTTTGAAGCGACGTTCAAATTCACCAGCCCCGAGTCTTTGGCGTGAAAAGGTGAAACAAGAAAATGCGGCGGCCATGCTTCAACATGGGACATAGTCGAGCGGCGGACCTCAGTGGCAGGGCTCAAAGGGCAACTCGGCCAGGCCACCGTGGAGCTCCAGGCCCTCCTGCTCCCACGACGCCACATCGCCCAGTAGGTGGCCCCCGCACGACGCCTGCGCGTAGATCTCGGACGGAGTCAGCACACGCGACCACACGTGCACGTCGGACAGTTGGCCGGCGAATGACTGCGTCACGTCAAAGCGGCCGCCCATGGTGTCCTGCATGAAAAGACGGTAATGCCGACGCGTCAAATAGCATTTTTGCAAGCATTGCCATTAGCATGATAGCATGATGTCTGTCTCACCTGCTCTTGTCCAAGAAGAAATATCCCTCCTGGTTTGACAGCGTGCCAGGCTGCCAGGTTCTGACCCGATCCTTTCCTGGTCCCATCCTGGTACACCTCCCAGACGCCGTCCCGCGTGGCCCACGTCACGCACACGTGGTGCCATTTGCCGTCAGCCACCGTGATGGGCAGAGTCACCGCCTGTTGGGTAACATTTTGTTTGCACGCTTGAGCATTACTGAACATAGTCGCACCCATGTTATTTCAATTTGTTTTCTTTAAGCAGATGTATTGGCATCGTGCTAGCATGCTTATTAGCATATTAGCATTTTTATCCTACTTTTAGCATTTATTCCATTAGCAGTCATTGAGCCAGCCATATGTTTTGTTGGTATATTTACATTCCGTGAGCTCATGCAGCTGCTTTGACCACCAACACCAACGTTTGTAGCTGGCCTCAAATGTCACACTCTTATTTGCTAGCAGTTAGAGGTTAATTTGAAAGGCCATCAAAAAGGGACTGTGATGGACAACCTGGTCGTTGAGCAGCAGCTCCATGGGATCGGCACCCCACTCGATTAGCACCAGCTCGTTGGCCTGGCCCGGCACGGCATAGGAGAAGGGCGTGCCCACCCCGGGCCCGGCGCCGGTGCCCGCCTTCAGGCGCAGGCAAACGCTTAGGGCAAAGAGCTCGCTCGCTGGCGAGTGCTTCATCCTGGCGTACAGGTAGTTGGTCCTCATGGGAAAGTCCAGCAGGAAGGCACCGGCGCTCTTGAGCTTCTTGTGGCCTCCTGCCGACACCGGCGGGTCACATCTCATATGTTATACATGTTATGTGATCCTGTACTTGGAGTTAGCAATTTAGGAGCGCTCGCTTCATCATTTGACAATGGAAGCCGTTGCTCGAGTGAGGCGCCGCAGAAAACAATGCAGCGCCGAGTGGGCCGGAAATACTTCGTCGGGCAATTTTGCTTCACCACGAAATGTCCCAAAACATTTGTGAGAAGCGTTTGTGTAATGCTAACATGATAACTCACCGTGCTCCGAGTGGCCGTGGTGCAACTGGCTGAGGACGGATTCCAGTTTGCTGTGTTCACCATGACGTGCGCTTGTCTCTTTGCTGCTAAAAGGAAGTCGTCGAGGAACGTGATGGTAGTCGCCGTGGTGGTCGTCGTGGTGATCGCCGTGGTGATCGCCGTGGTGATCGCCGTGGTGGTTGCCGTGGTGGTCGCCGTGGTGGTTAGCGTAGCGAACGGAATGGCGCCTATCGCCGTGCCAGTCGTAGTGAGAGTCATGATGGCGAGTGTGGTGTTCGCCGTGGTGGTCGTAGTGGCGGCTCCCATGGTGACCGCTATGGTGGTCATCGTGGCGACCGTTTCCGTGGCGGTCATCGTGATGATCGGCGTGGTGGTTATCGTGGTTGAGGTCCTCATGGTGGTCATCATGGTGGTTGTCGCGGTGGTCGTCGTGGTGGTCGTCGTGGTGGTCATCGTGGTGGTCGTCGTGGTGGTCCCTGTAGTAGCTGCGCAGCTGCTCCTCCAGAGCGTTGATCTTGCGCTGGAGGAGTTCTCTCAAGGAGCTGGAGTAGGAGCTGGATGAATTTCTCGCCTGCACACGCAAGCACCAAGACAGTTTTAGGTTTTTGATCGATGCGACCTCCGATAAAAATACTAGCGGACTCTTGTATCCTTTGTCACTGCAACTGAGGTGCCCTCACGCAAGGCTCGCCTTCATTTTCATCTTGCTTGTCTGACTCCCTCCCACGGCTCATCAATATCTTGGGTTAGGAGACTTTGCGCCCCTCGTGAGCATCGAGGAGACAGAAAATGGACGGCCATGTTGCTTTTGAGTCTCCTTGGCTTGCCCTCGTCTTCCTCACCCGAAAATCCGGCTTTGTTCCCTGCCAGCGCATGCTGCGATTAATAGCCCCGTCAGGCGGGATTAAGCTAATTGGCCGCGGCATCAGTTTGCGCCCCCTCGTGGTGAGAAGAGGGAGCAATCGAGGAGTCAATCCTGGCTTCGCTTCAAGTTTGCCCCTCACCTTTGGGTCGGATCTCAGCGCATTTGTGGCACGGTCACGAGAGCCGATTGGCAAACTCTTTTAAAAGGGACCTTGAGAGCTGCCTATGAGACCAAAATCTCGTCGACTGGGCTCGAGAAGTGATTTGTGTGGGACATGACATTTCTAAGGCGGATTTGTCATGTGACTTACCTGCAGGTTCTCCAGACGCTCCTTCAGCGTCTGGAGGGTCTTGCCGGTCTGCTCCGGCGAGAAGGAGTCGTGTTTGCCACGCGAATCCCAGTGATGGGGCTCCGAGCCGTGGCTTCCATGGGAGAAGCGATGATCGCTGCCATGATAAAAGCCGTGGTGCGAAGCGTGGCCATCAGGATGGTTGTCGTGGTGACTTCCTTGATGGCCATCGTGATGGTTGTCGTGGTGATTGTCGTGATGGTCATCGTGATGGTCATCGTGATGGTTGACATGGTGATTGTCGTGATGGTTGACGTGGTGAGTTTCCTGGTGGTCATCGTGATGGTTGACGTGGTGATTGTCGTGATGTTTGTTGCGGTGGCCATTGGTGTGGTGGCCACCAAAGCCCTCGCACAAGGTGAGCTTTGCCGTAAGCTCTCTGATGGTCTCGCGCTGATCGAGGATGGTCTCCTTCTGCCTGACCAGACTCTCGCGGAGGTGGAGGATGGTGGCTTTGGCTTCATCTGAGATCAGAACTCTGCCGTTGTGGCTGTTGGCGCCGGGCCCGTGGGAGACGCTGGGCCCGTGGGAGGCGCCGGGCCCGTGGGGGGCGCTGGGTGGGGAGTAGCAGCTGGGGTCTGCGTCCGGAGGAATGGGAATGCAAACAAATTTGGGGGCGGCGCTGTAGTCATGCTCCGGGCCGAGCGAGCTCGCCGAAGCTTCAGAGCGGGACAGGAAGTAGCAGACGACTAGTGAGCGCAAAGCGAGGATGACGACGGACGTGCCGGCGGTCTCCAAGCCCGGATGAGCGATGTCTCTGGCTATGTCGGATTTTGCTCCAAATGACTCCTTGACCGCTGCCCTCGAGGTCCCGCGATGCTTCATCTTTGCGGGAAACAACACCATAGATCATTTGGATTTGAAGATGTCGGGGTGAAGCGTGACACCGGTAAACGTGATGACAGTCACAGAACGTCGTTTGCTCAGGAAGAGTCAAAGCAGGACCTCGACCATTGCACCAACGCACATCCGGCGTGGCGCCGAGCTTAACGCAGATCTTGAGACATCCTTCCGCTGTTGCCGGAACAAACGTTTGGGCCCCGTCCAGCCAGGTGATTGGACTTGGCCCAGAGGACCTGCCGTGTTGGGCGGCCGAGGTTAATCCGTTTAAGTTTGCCCTCCAAACCATCAGATCCAAACACGACTCGGCACCATCGCCTGCATACAGGGGCATACATGACGAGACAGTTTTTATGCTCAGTTCCAGAACTACATGTGGCGTTCATTGACCTTTGAAAACCAGACGACGCGAACGAACAACAGCATTAGCTCACAATTAGCCGTCATAATAAGCATTACAACAAATGGCGTGATTGACCTGGCAGTTTTTAGTCACAATAGCAGTGAGAGGAAAAAAAGGAGGCAATCATTTTATTCTTCTGTGCGTTAATGGAAAATAATCCGTGAGATTGTAATTTGCAAGAAGATTCTCAAAGCACTAAAATTTAGCGAGCGGTGAGGAAAATGCAGACTTACGTATACGCTGTCCACACGCAGTCAGCGGAAGAGCTTCATCGGCGCGCCGCAACCAAGACGCGGCTCCCGTTGTGTCTACACCGTTTTGTATCTTTTCTACGAACGCCCCGCAAAAACGAGCAAATGTGCAGGCGAGCGTTCCCGCCTGCCTGCTTCCGAGCGGCTCGTCGGTCGGTCGGTCGTGCGACGCTGATCAGCTTGAGAAGGATTGCCGCCTTGAGCCGGATAAATTTCTCTCTCTCTCTCTCTCTCTCTCTCTCTCTCTCTCTCTCTCTCTCTCTCTCTCTCTCTCTCTCTCTCTCTCTCTCTCCCCCCCCCCCCCCTTTCTCTCGCTGTCTCTCTTTGAGAAGTTGATCACAGGGATGGAGGCGAGTGGGGTAAAGTTACACGGTGGGAGGTGGGTGAATGGGGGGTGCATTTCCTGTGGTTTCGTTACCGGCACGGATGAATGACTGAGATGAACGAGATGAAGTTTCCCCCAAACGCAGGAATGAGGAACGCACACACTCGCAGACACAAATCTACTAAATAAGCGGGCTCGCACGTTGAAGGCAGCTCAGGCTTCAGCAAGAGAAACTCATGAAACGAACCGAGCAGGCGTCAAATTCAACATTTTTCACTCACTCACTCACTCACTCACTCACTCACTCACTCACTCACTCACTCACTCACTCACTCACTCACTCACTCACTCACTCACTCACTCACTCACTCACTCACTCACTCACTCACTCACTCGCGCACGCACGCACGCACGCATACACACACGCACACAGGCCCCGCCCCCTGGGTATAAAATTGTGAAGCGGCTCGCTAGTGCAGAGCAACATCATCATGTCGCCTTGGTGAGTAAACTCGGGCAGCCGCACCACCTGTAGCTCTCTAGCGACGATTCAAAGGGCAGGGTGCCCTGACTTGTGATGCACAACGAGCCACGACAACAATAGTGACGAATTGATGGACGCGACAGCGACCGATGATTGCTATTGATCAGCTATGTGCAGAGAGAGCAAATGCTGGGTGAAAATGGACGATTTGTGCTCCTCAGGAACTTGATCTTGACCTCCTTGTTGATTGTCCTAGTAACGGCGGCGTGGACAGCTCCCGTGGAGGGTAAAGGCCAAAAAGAGGCAATTTGGTGGTGCGTCGGCGGATGACGACGTGCGAGATGTGTGCTTGTTTTCCAGAGCGGGAGGAGGTGGAACCGAGCGAAGAGGCGGACGGCGAGCAGTCCGAGGAGGACGAGGGTAGGCCGAGGCTCTTGGCCGTTTTGCTCATTTTGGGCTGAAAGGCCCTTCTGAAGTGACAAAAAGTGCTAACTGAATGGAGAAGCTTCAAATGGGAAAGATTAGAACACGGGCATGGAAAGGGATCAAAGGTAGTCGAGGACGCTTGTGTGAAGATGGAGCGAGTGAGCGAGAGGTCGCTGGCCAAGCGCATATCAGAGGAATCGAAGGAAAATGCCCATGTGTGGTTTTCCTTTCAGACGATGACGACTCGACAAAGAAGGAGGGTGAGACCTTTCACCTCGTAACCAAAGTTGGGCCAAAAGGAATTCCACAATAAATTCAAGCCTTGAATCAAAGTGACCCTTTGTCAAGTTTTTAATTAAGCGCAGGAAACATGAGCACCTTTCACCCACCCTCCACTCTGCTCTTCGGCAGGACCCGCAGGTGCCCACCAGAGTGCGACGTGGGGGGCTTCAGGTAAGTCCACCCCACCCCCCAACCTGCTGCTTTTCCCATCCTGAAAAACCGGTTTGTTCCACATTAATCCTGCTTAGATAGGAAAGGTCAGGGGTCTTATTTCCAGGCTGGCTGAAGCACTTTTCTTTCAAATATTTTGGACCGCAAAACACTGACTTGCGTCAGCTGAGACATGATGCCCGTGATCATCAACGATTTTATCCCGTTGATTGTCATCCGGTTTACTCGACAGGTGTCAGGCCGCATCCCGACGTCAGTGGTGAGTGAACGTCCGGGGAAGACCGAGCGAGCGAGCGGGTGGAAGCCGGCGACCCACGCATCCGAAGCTGACGGCCGTTTGTAACACGGCAGGTGCTCAGGGAGCCCCAGTGGCCGCAGGAGAGTCGGGTGGACACGCGGACACTTCCACAGGTACGGGTATGTGCGAGGATTTGGAAAGACAAAGAAAATATAACAGTCCGGTCGTGTAAGAACCAACTGGCGTCAATTGAAGCACATCAAAGTGGGTGCCTCATTTCTTGCGTGTGTCCACAGATTCTGACGCCGTGGACACGCGTTTAAATGGTGAATGTCACCCCCAATAAAAAAAATCAACGACTAGGATGGGCAAACAATCAGCTCTCTTTCCTTATGCGCTTCAGCCGACGGGGAGAAGCCGTTGAACGGCGTGGGCGGAGACAAAGACGTGACAGGTGAGAAACGAGGGAGGGTGTCAACGGGAGGAAGAAGGTGAGATCTGTGATTGGTTGTCAGGGACGCTGACGTCACTTGAGGGAGCGGCTTTTCACCCGGAGTACGCAGGTGAGGAGCCGGGGGGGGGGTTCTGGCACGAGGCGTCTTGTACAACTCACTCCAACCGTTCTGATGCAGATGAAGAACGCTCGACTGAGTCGGACGTCACGGAGCGACAAGGCGAGCGCGCCTCTGACCGATGGCTCGGTACGCCTGCCACTGAGCGCGCCCATCGGGACGACTTGAGTACGAAGGCTCCAAAACAAAACACTCCATGATTTGATTTGGAAAGGGATAAATGCATCCTCTTGTGTTTCTCCATCAGCATCTTCCCCCTCCTCCTCCTCACATCACGCAGGTAATCACAACTCGCAAACAAATATCGTACTCCACTTTGATGCTGTCTTGTGTTGAACAGGAAATGGCCGACAGACTCGGCCGCTGGACCAAGACGGAGGTGGGCAGGCACCGCCGCTAAGAACCGACGGCATGAGCTTCCCGCAACGTTACTCTTGTGCGTGTCCCGCAGTGACGGCTCAGCCGGGCCAACCTTCAGTGGAGCTTCACACTCAGCAACTCAGTGAGCGGACCAGGCCGGCGGCGACCGCTCCCGTCCTCCTTTCCACTTTGCCGCAGGAGATGAGCCGTCCACAGGAGCACAGCACAGGTGAACGTCAGCGTCACACAAACCACTCCAATAAGTATCCGTCTCGGCAGCTCAGTTTGAGATACAAGCCTTGTCGTTTCGCTTTCGACAATTTGGGCACTGAAAAGGTGGAAGCCGACGCAATGCGAGTCCCAAAAAGCAACATAGTGAAAAATATGAAAGAGGTGACAATGAAGCTTGTCAGAACCATCAACAAGTCAATGAAAGCAAACCCCATCAAGAAGAAATTTGCCGTGAAAAGTAAACCTCACCTCGATGAGTGACAATTCTCGACAGGCAGGTAATAGACTCGCAATGGTCCGTACGAACAGTAACATTTATTCTTGGAGAGTCTCTCTTCGGAAGAACCCGGCTGTCAGCCGAAAAAGCAGCAACCGTGGCAACACCTGCCGAAAATCGTCACTCCCTTCATACTATTTCCAAGTCCGTCATCTCAAGGCGCCACTGTCGACCACTTTACTCATTCTGTCACATGAGTAATTATAATAATATAATAGTCAAATCTGGCGGCTCGGTGGAGCACTGGGTAGCACGTCCGCCTCACAGTTAGAGGGTGCGGGTTCGATTACACTTCCGGCCCTCCCTGTGTGGAGTTTGCATGTTCTCCCCGGGCCCGCGTGGGTTTTCTCCGGGCACTCCGGTTTCCTCCCACATTCCAAAAACATGCTTGGTAGGCCGATTGAAGACTCCAAATTGTCCCTAGGTGTGAGATTGGTTGTCTGTCTCTGTGTGCCCTGCGATTGGCTGGCAACCGGTTCAGGGTGTCCCCCGCCTACTGCCCGATGACGGCTGGGATAGGCTCCAGCACGCCCGCGACCCCCGTGGGGACTAAGCGGTTCCGAAAATGGATGGATGGATAGTCAAACCTCGGTTTTCGACCACAATTCGTTCCAGAAGGCTATTGGGAAATCTATTTTTCCCATTACAAATAATGGAATAAATAATAATCTGTTCCAAGACAAAAACCCCGCCTTTTTTAAGCATTTTTTCATTTGCGCATTTTTGCGCGATCGCGCAACGGCAGCGCACCGCCGAACGCGCGACCGTAGCGCGCCGCCGACCGAGCAACTGCACCGCGTTGGTCGCATAATTGTGATATTTTTAAAGTCCTGATGTACTTTCAAAAATTTAAGTTGACCTCAGTGCGCAGGGAGCTTAATTTGGTTCGATAGCGCAACCCGCAGCGCGCCGGCCGGGCGCTCACTGTCGCATTGCTTTAAGAGCGTCTTTGTGTTTTAGGATGGCTTTACTGCTCCCACTTGCTTCCTTTGAAGGCATGATTAGGAGTTAATGCAATCCTCAAAGTAACGAAAATACAATAACAACGAACGGAGTCAGTCGGCATCCGGGCCGCGCGGTCGTGTTTTTTCGGGTCCTCTCGCGAGGTTCGACCTCCGAATTTTTGTTCGACAACCGAAGCAAAAAAATCTCGAATTTTTCATTTGAATTCCGATTTGTTCGAAAACCGGGACGTTCGAATAATGAGGTTTGACTGTAATTGTATATTACTGATTTAAAAAAGAAAAAAAATTGTCACTTACAGAATCGTCCGTACTCGTGCGCACCGGGCCTGCAGGGAGCGCTTTTGCGGACACTTTGCCATCAGGTACGCATGTGCGCGTCCGCGTGCGTGCCAATTTCCATGCTTTTCATCAGTCACGTTTGATGATGCAGGCACACTGGCGTGGCGCACTGAAGCCGTTACCATGGCAACGCACTCGCGTAAGTCCCTGCTGCTGTTTTGTGTACTGATGTCAAATTTTGAGGCGCTGTCAAACAGTCGCTGTCTTTGTGCGTGCGTGTGCACTTAAGTCTTTTCAGAGCCAACAGGAACATCCCTGGACTCCAGTGAGTTTGACACTTTTCATTTTGACTCCAATGTATGTTTACCTTTGATTTGTGTCAAATACTTTCAATTCCTCGAGTCAACCACCTCACATAGTCCAAACACCTGAACAGGTCGACGCAAACACAGAGAAAGTATATCATCACACAGTGACATCATGTGACTTTGTTTTGCGACAGGTGGTGGGCGAGTGTCTGAAGACCCCCACAAGGCTGGTGAGTCTCAGCATGGCCACGTCAACAGTCGTCACCGCCGTGACATGTTGACCATGATAATTGTGGTTTGCGCGCTGCCGGCATGGCTTGTTCCCCGCAGGTTCCGTCACTGAACAGTACGACGCTTGGGGTCAAGGTCCTGAAGGTGAGGCCTTCACTGCTCGCACAATTGGCCGGCGTAGCCGCGACGACCGCACTCCATCCACTAACGTGTGGCGCTGTTGCGTTTGTGCCAACAGCTGCGGAGAATGTGGAACTGGAGGAAACCTGCTGACTTCCAATGCAAGCCTCAAGTTCACTTTTCCCGCCGCCGCCTCCAGTGTGCCGACCTATGGGAACGCCCCTTCGGCCGTGTTTAGGTCCTGCCCACCCACAGGCAGGGGAACCTTTGAAAATGTTTAATAAGATTTGTACACTATGATCAATTTTAGAAGCAGGTGAACTTGACATTAAAATGTCTTTTAATGACTTTGCAAAATGTGTTTTGGTGTCCTTTGAACATCAGTTTTACATCCCATTCTGACATCACCACCATCCTTTACCATCACCATCCCTTACCATCAGTCAAAACATGAGAAAGTTAGGCCCTAAGGATGAAACAGTTGAGTTGTACAATCACAAAAACAAACATATTCAATGAATCCCTATGCAAATTTCCCTTTAAATTGGGAAATATTACTAAAGGTCAATTTTGCCTCCGAGCGATTGTGCGTGCGTGCGCGCGCATGAATGACTGCCTGTCCACGTGTTGGGCAGGTCACATGACACGCCATAAGGACTGTGCACAAACAAGTTTAATGTGGATTTCCAGGGTAACAGAATAAATATGTTAGCAACGTTTCCAAAAATATGCTATTCCTTGTGATAAAATAAAAGCAACAAAAAATAATGGCTGGTTGTCTGCATAGTAAAACTGCTACCCCTGACCGCATTGTCGTCATGGTAATAAAGTAGTCCCTCCCTCCCGCCCTCACCTCGTCACGTCAGAGGTCAGAGGTCAGGTCTGGACTGAGGAAAGGCTCCTCCCCCAATTCCAGGAGCGACGGCAGGTCGGCATCGCCCCCTCCAACCGGGTCACAAATCTGCACTGGCGTGTACTGCACCAGCTGCTTTCCTGGACCAATCACATTGCAGAGACATAAACGCTTAACGGTAGCGCCAAGGTCCGACGTGCCGTTGTCATCGCGTAGCAGTTGCGAGTGCCTTTACCTGTGTCGTCGCTTTCATCAGCTCCTTTGGCCAAGTTGTCACATAGAAGCTAGCGACAAAAGACAACTTTTTTACTAGGAGCAAAAACGGCACACCGCACCCAAGTAGCGATTGTTGTCATCATCTCAAAGACGCTGCGTCGCGCGTCAACATGAATTTCGAGGTCATGCGCTGATGAATTATGAAGGCGAGTGAATGAACGGTTAGTGGCTCACACTCACAGTGTCTAAAGCGTTGATGTCAAAGTCTCCTGGAGGACAGGAAGGGCTGAAGAACTGAACACACAAAAGTTAAATTAGATGTGTGTGTCACTCACACATGCACGCACAAGTAGACGAACGTTCGCCCATGCACGCAACGCACGCACCTCCATGAGTGGCGACGTATCAAAGGTGAAGGTTTGGCTGTTGAGAATGTTCTGTAGGTTTTCCAGACTGTTGTCGATTGTCTCAATGTGATCTGACAGTTCTGACCTGAAAGACACGCGTGAGCACTGTTCTGCCACAGAACGGACGAGAGAGCCTCATACTTGTCGATACATGCGAGGGTCTGGCAGGTCTGCGAGGGGTCCGGGTTGGCGGTGGCTGGGCGAGATCTGGGAGCTGAATGCGAAGCAGAGGAAGATTTGCGGGAGTTTCAGCAAAGCCTTTGTGGACAGAAGCGGACGCAGCCGACGGGTGCCAAGAACGGCTCCCAACTCAACTTGCCCGTCAGCGCGCTGGTGTCAGGCGCGTCGCTGTCTTGGAGAATGGAGTCGATGAAGGTGGTGGGAGAAAGCGGCGTGTCTCCAGACGTCGGCGCGCCCGCTGCCACGTCGGAAGGGGCGGGCTCTTCCTCCTCGCCGCGCTCTCTGTGGGCGTCACGCCAGAGTGGACATTGTGCAGCAGTGGAAATGAAACCGCGACGCTGCAGCGGCGACGTCGGTCCTCACCTCGCTTCCATCCACTCGCTGACCGTCTCTTGTGGCGGGGGCGTGGCCAATTCTGTGATATCAGAGATGACGGGTCCGGAGCCGGCGGGGGATTCCGCTGGGAAGATGGAGGGCGCGACCTGCACGGGCTCCAAGGAAAACGAGCGAGCGTATTTGGGCAGGGGTTGGGCGGAACCCGTGTCGTTGAGCATCAGCGGGCTGCAGACCGCACAAACAAGTCAGATGTCGACTAGGACAAGTAGCAAAAAATACACGGTGGAGAGCAACTTGCAGTTTCCTCTTGACTCCCATGATCCTGTTGGACTGGACTAGTGACACCAGGAAGTGGATCAACTGCAGAGGGACAGAGGCGCAAATGACGTTTCCAAACAACAAGAGACTGCAGCGGCTGTGGCGGCTTTACCTTGCTGACCATTTTCTGTTGTTGAGCATGCTTCTGTCTCAGACACACAACTTCCCTCCACAAAGCCTCGTTCTCACTGAAATACCAAAAAGTTTTGGGTCAGGTCCGCCGCAAGCGCAAGAGCCACACGAGCTGGAAAACCCGTGAGGCATTGGAAACTTTGGCGCCGGTGAAAGTCGGCCCAGCTCCGCTTTGGCGTTCTTACTGTTTCATGGCAATGATTTTGGAGTCTATGCTCTCCTGCTTTCCCTTCATGGCCTGCACGTCGCTCAGGAGTTTACTGACCTCATGGGATGAGAGCTTGCCCTCTTCCGGGCGTATCGAAGACACCTGCAGCAGACGGTGGCACTGTCATGACGACTGCATTTTCCGGAACGGCGTACCTTCTTACGAGCGCCTGTTCGTACATTGGTGACTTTTCGTTTGATGTTCGGCAGCAAGTGCTCTTGGCCTCTGACAAAGAACGGGTGTTGGAACTCCGTGTCGTCTTTCTCGGGTTTTAGTAGGCCGCCCTGCTCCAGGTGGACCACCTTGCGGAAGCCATCTTGAGGAAGAAAAGCGAGGAGCGCTCACTTGCGGCAAAGCTCGGTGCTCAAAGGAAAGCGGCCTATTTTTTACGAGGTCGTACTCACACATGTTGAGTTGCCGAATGAAGCTGGCCATGTTGTTGTGTTTGAAGAACTTGGGAAGAACCTCTTTGGAGAAGCGAGAGTGATCATACACGTGGAAACTGGTTCCGCTCTGACATGGGTCAAACAAACAGACAAAAAAAAAAAAGACGTCGGGAAAGTTGGGATGGAGCCACAAGTTCATTGGCGTCTGTTAAGACACCAGCTTGTCGGTACACATATAACTGACGAGGTGCCCTTGAGCCAAGCAATCTAACCCGGATGTCCAACCGGTACGTCAAATGGCCCACTGGGACGACGACACCCCCCGCCCCCCATTTCTATTGGACACAAAGTGCTTGTTCGGCATTGTCATTTGGTCCGACTGCATTGGCTTCGAAAAATTTCGGTACTTGCCTCGAGCAGCTAACAACACTTGCGTTCCTGTAAGATATGCTAGGATAAACTAAGTTAAGCCGCCCCAATGCTACACCGCTGACGGCGGACACTCTTGTGCCGAAGCTCCAGTGGTCAGAGCAAAACGAACGTGCTCGAGCCATAAGTCATACCGGGCTCCAGCAGATGAGCGACTCTGTTTCGGGGTCTTCTAACAAAGTCCAGAGTTTGCTGAGGAAGGCCGGGACGTTGCTGGCTGCCATTAGCGAACCTTCCACCGAACCTCCCGCGCACTCCATCGACAGGCGCAAAGGCGTCCCGCAACTAACTCAGCAGCGACCCAAGTTGCTCGGGCTACTTCTTGTGTCGGTGCTCTCCGGTAGTTTCTTTCCAAGGCCACAAACAAACGAGAGTCAACAACTATGGAAAATTCCAAACAAGCAACTGCGCAGCACCAACAACGTCGCGCTGTGATGACGTCACCAAAAGCCCCGACACAGGTCCTTTCAAAATAATGGCGCTACACCCGACGCGATACAGTGCACACCTCGGAGAAGTGCACTAAGTGTCACGACTGTAGATTTTAGACAGTGGGTATTACGTCATCGACTCCCCGCAATGTTGAAACTGCGTCACTTGTTTTGCTGAAGATGACCCTAAATATCAAGTCAAACCATACTTCGGACCAAGTTCAAGCATTTATGACAATCAGAGTGGGTTACCACAAGCACACACAGGCAGACATGATGATGGTATCCAAAGTGAAAATGGGGACCTTTTTGCACAGCCGTGTTGAAAATGTTGCCTCGGCTTTGAACCATTGCGTCAAACACAACGGTGAGTCCGCTTGTAGTTTGGGCTCCACTTTCAGAGTTAGGAGAGCACCATCGTGTCATCGATCCAAGCGACGGAAAGCCCATTCGTTAGCGGCTCCCTCAACCGACGTGTTGCCCTATGTCCCAGCTTCCACTGCCTCCATGTTGGAATCCACACGCAAGTGGAAAGTTAAATGCTGGCCGGGACTCCACCTCCTGCTAGCAAGTGGCCTTGCATTATCCTTTCACGTGGTAGGAGAGGACTAAAATCATCATTGACCCTCTTTTCTCAACCGTTCTGCCTCGGTCACACGACCAGGAAGCTTTATTAGCAGTGTCATCAGAGTTTTTGGCCAAAGTCTGACTATGAACAGAGAACACAAGAAAATTACGTCATCGAGTAGGGGTCTGTGGGTCTCAAGCATTTTTGCATCAAAGTTTGTATGGCAAGTTGGTGCTGCTAGATGGACTCGATCTGTCGGCGGACTTTCTCTGAGGCGAGGCGGTCCAACCGGCGCTGACGCAGGACCACCGAGACGGCGGACAACGCTGTCACGGACAACACGGCCGCTTCAAACTTCCAGAAGAGACGTTCCTCCATGATGGCCGAGCGGCAGCTGAGATGGTCAAAGAGAAGAGGTGAGAAAATCTCTTGGTGCGCCCCAAACGTGGGCTGCGTGGCGATCGGATCGGACCTTTTGTACTCGTCCCGGTTGGATTTGGTGCAGTTGACCTTCTCCACGTAGCCCGTCTGACCACACGCCGGCCTCGTCTTCTGAACACCAAGGCAAACGTTAGTGAGCGGGCGCCACATTAGCTAGTGGCTATGTTGGCCACTAGCTCACGTGGCGAGAGCGAATCCACGTACCGCCTGGAAGGCGTCGCACTGTGAGCATTCTGTCGTCACCACAAAGTCCTCCAGCAGCCAGCAAGGGGTGATGCTGACCTTGACGGCTACGTGTAATAGACAAAACAGCTTAAGGAGTGCGGGAGCATTATGGAATAAAAGGCAATTTGTAGGCATACTCTGCATGAATAACACTGACATGCGGTGGAAACTGAAGCAGCCTCAAATTTCATCATTTGTAATAAACAATGCTAAATAATTTGGGATCTGATTATGCGATTAATCGTAAAGTTGTTGAATCGTAAATTCAACAACTTGGTAGGCGTTTACCTGCAAGTTTGTCTTCTGCCAGCAAGGCGGCTCCAAAAACTCTGGAAGGCAAGCGTCACAATGAGCGAACGACAGAGTGGTGGAGCGGCTGGGCAATGTGAGTGGCAGAGCACCCACCTGAGAGCCACGAGGCACCAAAAGAGCGCGTGCAGAGCCAGCACGCGAGGGCGGCAACATGCCAGCGGCACGCGCCAGCAAGCGCTTTCCATCACGTCGATGCTGAAACAGGGTCAAAGGGCGTCACACATTCGTACGTAGACGCCGTATTCACGTGTGACTCTGATGTCCATATCGGATGTGGCGAGGAGCGGACATCAGTGAAGGTGGGAGGCTCTTGCTCATGCCGTTTGGACAAATTAGCAAAATTGGCCTGTCACCTGGTGGCATTTAGCACAACGGCATTTTAGTCGCTTGAAACTTGCAAATACAAAAATGTGCAGCGCATTAAAAAGATCAACAATCTATTGCTTGATTTTTTTTGTTTCACTCAAAATATTAAATAAGCAAGGTGTTCATTTAATCATTTGTTATGAATGAAATTTGTATTGGGCAGCGTCAGTGAACTTTGTGTGGCTCTCCAGTCACAAAATGGCCCTGGGCTCCTTTGAATGCCTGATCCTGTATAAGTGTTGTGGTCGCTACAAAAACTGAAGATGCGTACCAAGATTGGCATTGTGCCTTATACTAAAAAGCTTATCGTGTTAAGAATTGGAACGCGCAGATTAAACAACTTGCATGAGCTTGAGTCACAGAAGCTTTTCTCGTTGTGCAGCAAGCGCTTAATTTCTCTCATTTATCTTATAACTCCCACGTTGCTTCACCGTTGTCTGATTTTGTGTGTGTGTGAGTTAAGTTTGTTTGTTTTTTAACTTTTCCTACGTCACTATGGGAGCCCAGTCCATTGAGTTGTCACATCCAATATGGCGTAAGCGCTAACGTATAGCACCTCAACGAGACGTCCAAATATTTCGCCAACGTTTCAAAGATTGAAACGCCAAAACCTGACGCAAACACTTTTGAATTACGTTTACCCCTCCTAAACAAACAAGGTGACGCCATTCGCGACATAGGTAACATTTGAAATGCTCGTGCTAGAAGTTCGCCTTGTAACAGATGCTAGCTTTTGCTTGGTTAGCTCACTCACCGTCATCGACGGGTCGCGGGCCCAGTAGTCATTTGAGCACCCAGTCAAGAGCGCACTTTTCAAACGTCAACTCGAGTCAACGACCGAAAGTGACGACGTCTACCGAATATCTTTTAGGCTTATTTACGACGACAACTTCAACAAAAAATAATGAGCCCAAAGTCTCCGTGATGGCCGCAGCAGGATGTCCCACACTAACCCTTCATAATTAAAACTAACACTCACAATTGGTCAGTTGGTGGAAGAAAAAAAATTAAAAAATTGTACGACAAACGTTCAACTCATTAATCACTCATATTTCCATCGAGCATATCTATTATCCCTTTCCCATACAATCTAAATTATCAATTGGATCGGAGTGCTGCACTTTATTTTGAAATTCACGTTTTAGCGGATTTTGCTACGTAACCGTCGCCTACGTCAACACCATTACGAAACGTTAAAAAAAATCTCATAGGTTGTAATTGTTATTCTGGTTTAGGGTTTTGGTTAGTCATAAATTAATATATTAGAGTCCGTACAATTGTGATGACCAGTGAAGAGAGAGCAATAGCAATGTGTACATATTTTTATTAGTTTATACGAACCTATATACTTTTTATACTTATCAATCAATTAATAAATCAATGTGTAAATATTCCTATTACTTTATATAATTTATCTTGTCAATCAATATGTAAGTACTCATTAATTTATACAAACATAGTTGCTCCATCAGAGCACAGACACAGCTTTGTAACTTTCCAGTACACATAAGGCACAGCTCAGTAATTCCATGACATATAGACACAAAACATTCAGTATATAACAGGACATTCAGGTGACAACAGAACAGATGTCTACCTTACCTTTTTTTTCCTTTTCCCCTCTCCCTTCTCTTTCTTATTCCTGCTTGCAGACACTATGAAGCCTACTGACTGGAATATGACGTTGTTGTTTCATCTCCTGAAGTGCATTGTGTACTGACTGCCGTAAAACAACCCAAGATCTTGCAAATAAAGAACCAACTGTCACTCCACATCTTTGTTTTCATTGCTCGACGGCGGACATCTTGGACAAAACACAACACCAGATTGTGAAGGGTTTTGAGGTTTCGATCCACTTGGTTCCTAAAAAGTTTATTTTCTCGTCTTCATGCGCACACACTACTCTCCTTGCCAGCCTAACCTTTGTGATGATGGCTTTTTTTATTTTTAATGCAGTCTTGCAATAGGATCCGCAAGGTAATAATCACTAAAAAAAAAAAATTGACCGTTTTTTTAAAGAGGTGTATATTTGATTGAAGTTGTTATTATTTGTTTGTACACTTGATTAAACTTATTTACTATTGTTAATTTATTGAGCCATGAATTTATTTATTTATCTATCCCACTACTGTGACATCTGAGCTTGCATCTTGTTGA